>NC_134353.1:902353376-902513376 GCF_048569485.1 Anomaloglossus baeobatrachus | reverse complement strand
AAAATTGGCTCTGTATGGCTGCATATATGATGGTAGGGTCATGATAACAAAAATGCTGTGGCTTTATTAGCACCCCGGATGTTTTCATGTCATTAATGAGGAAAATGACCAGGTTCAGAATAATCACCATAATAATTAGCATTGGGGGCATCAAGGATCAGAGGTGTTTGGAAGCTCCGTCATTATGGCAATACCCCAGCTCCCTCCGGAGATCCACCCAGGGTGTTCCTGTGTAGAATTCGTGGCCCTTCTGTACAGAGCTGTAGTTGCTGAGTGTTACGGCTCTGCACACACCGCTCCGGATCTATTATTTTTCTATCAATCTCTCTGGAGATAAGTGGTTACATACATCGGCCAACCATCGCTCCTGCGCAGTGTTTGTCTTTGGCTGGTATGGCAAACACTCCGGCTGATGAGATCACACTACCACTGATAGACTCCTAGGTGAAAGCATGAAAAAAAAATATACACACCCCTGTTAAAAAATACATACTATGTGAGAGAATCGGAGCACAGTAAATAACGCTCGGCTCACGCGCGCAGCAGAACATATGCCAATGTGAATGAAACATGTCTCCCATCTGTAAAAATCCAATGACAAACATATAGAATAAAGAACTAAAGTAATGTGGTTGCATAAGTCTACACACCCTTAAACTCATGCTTTGTTGAAGTCCCCTTTGAATTTATGACAACATTCAGTATTTTTGGGTCGGAGTCTATCAGCATGGCACATCGAGAATTGGCGATCTTCATTGCAGTATCTCTCAGATTGCGAGGACATTTCGGGTGTACAGCGCCCTCTGCAGGTCACCCATAGATTGTCACTTAAATGTAGGTCCGGGCCATTCCAAAACTATGTTTTTCTTTTAGTGAAGCCTGTCAGTTGCCAAAAATTGACTGATATATGAAACTATTAATAATTTTCTTTACACAGGCTAAAGCCGCAGTTCCAGTTGCCAAAAAACAGACCCAAAGCATAATGCTGCCTCCACCATGCTGCACTGTGGGTATGATGTTCTTTTGGTGCTGCTCAGCTCTAAACACACTTTTTGGAATCATGGCCCTATGGTCAACCTGGTCTATCAGCATGGTACATCTAGAATTGGCGATCTTCATTGCAATAGCTCTACATCTGTCAGATTGCGAGGACATCTCCTATGTACAGCGCCCTCTTCAGGTCACCCATTGATTGTCACTGAAATTTAGGTATGGGCCATTCCAAAACTATGTTTTTCTTTTAGTGAAGCCTGTTATTTGCTGATTTGGAGGCATGCTTACTGTGTTTGTCGTGGCGAGAGGCAAAATTTCTCTTCCTCTTTTTAGCAAAGGTCTGAAGGTTTTGATGCAAAATTGACTGATAAATGAAACTGTTTTCTCCACATTGCCTAAAGCCTCAGTTCCAGTTGCCGAAAAACAAACCCAAAGCATAATGCTGCCTCCACCATGCTGCACTGTGGGTATGGTGTTCTTTTGGTGCTGCTCAGCGTTGGCTTTGCCCTAAACACACTTTTTGGAATCATGGCCAAAAGTTCAAGCTGGTCTCATCACGCTATAAATATATAATGGACTTGATCTTATCTTTTGCCTTGGAAATGTATTATATTCTTCTCATGACTGATAACTTTCAACAATGAGATCCCTTTGATGTGTTGTCAGTAGCTGTTAATCTGTTAAATGCCACTGTCCATCTCTGACAGCGGCATTCAGCAAGCGTCGGTGGTGGGGTACACTGTACTAACTCTTCATCAGCATAACCGTGATATGGTCATGGGCCGCCGATGTGTTGTCATGACAGCCAGGGATCTGCTAATGACCCCTGTGTCTGTCATCACGGTAGTTCAATTAAAGCCAGCTAGTGATTATGGCATTGCTGTAAATAGTAACGATCGCACGTTCAAGTCCCTTAAGGGGACTAACAAATACAGTGAAAAGTAGAAAAAAAATGTTTTAAAAAATATGATAAAAATTAAATCACAACCTTTAACTACATGAAAATTAAGAAATACAATTTTTTTTAAAAAATACACATAAATTTGGTATTGCTGCATTCTTAAAAGTCCAATGTATCAAAATATAAAATAGATTAATCCGTTGTGTTTTTGCTGCTCCATTTTCAGCTGCCGGCGGTGCGGGTACGACTGCTCCTCCGACCGGACTCTTTGAGCTTGAGGGCCAACTGGAACATCAACAGGGTCCCCACGGGGACCGACAGCAAAGTAGCCGGGAACCGCTACCGATTCAACTCTCCTCTCTTTAAACAGCGATCTCGTGGCGCAGCTGCCGTAGCTGCCGCTCCCAGTATGGAGCATCTTCAACCTGCTCCGGGTCAGCTTGTGCGGGGGACGGGCGCAGCTGAAATCCCTCCGTGCCGGCTACGACCGACACCTTCGGTAACGAGGGACCCCGCTGTGACGTGGCCTGCTCTGCCGCTTGGCAGCTACATCCCCGCCGTGCCTCAGCCGAGGCCGGGTGTCTGGGAGCGGTCATCGGGACTTGCGGTGCTGGCTTCGGGTCGAAGATCGCCTCCGTTGCGGCCAGGCGGACTGCCGGGGCCGTCGTCAACTCCGTCGCAGCCGGGATGGAAGCCGGGACGGGTGCTAGGGCGGTGATAAAGGTAAGGCCTGGGGGCCCCAGGTCTGGGGGTAACGGGGCGGTCGGGGCGGTGGCTGCGGGCATGGGCAGTGAGGAAGGTGGCGTGGTGGATGGCAGCAGGACGGGTGCCGCAGCGGCCGTTCCCTCAGGGACATAGGGGCGTGGGTCGCTTACCCGCTCCTCGGAGACCACCTCCACTTCATATGCCCGCACGGTTGCAGCCAGGCCCTTCATCTCCGACATCCACTCTGCCATCACGGAGTGGACTGTGGCCTGGAGCTCCTGGCACATCTTGCTGCTGGGTCCAGGAACGGGTTTCGGCAGAGTCCTGGCGTCCCTGAACTCTGCAGCGCTAGTTACATGCCGCCATTCTTCACCCGCTCCCCCTTGGTCTTTCTACAGCACTTCACCTTTTCGGGGGCGGGGCTTCACTTTTCGCGCCTTCACTGCTCGGGAAGACGACTCGAGCGGGAAATCTTCGCGCCCAAAATGGCGGATCTTCAGATTTTTCAGCGGGACGCCGCTGACGGGGATTACAAGGCGCACTTCTACCGGTAAGTAGACTGGTTCAATCCTGTTCGTGATGCCAAGTTGTCGGGGGCGAGGGCCAGCTTCCCCGTCGCGGCGGCTGCTCGGGGAGATCGCGCTCGGATCCGGTGACTTCTCCTCGGTGGCTCGAGCGGGCCGGACCTGGGGATTTTTGGGATATATATATATATATATATATATATATATATATATATATATATAGAGTTTGTGATACCACCCACGGGTTGTGGTGATGGTGGGCACCACTGCTGCTGGTGACGGGGTTCCCGGGAGCGATGGCGGGGAGCAGATAGGTGTTGACCCCCTCCGTGGGTAGGGGCTGTTGGTCCCGGGGCCTGGTAGGAGGGAGGGTTCCGCAGGATGGGTTTTGGCAGGGTGCCGAGTTGCGGTGCAGCGCAGCGCGGTGCCGGATGGCACAGGTGTACTCACTCAGACACAGATGGACAGAGTCTCTGGTAAACCAAACAGCTGGATGGACGGGGCCCGCAGCCTACCGGTGCCCAGGCATTGGAGTCAAGATACAAAACACAGGTGCAGGGAAACGACAGCCACCATCAGCCCGTCCAGGGAGAACACCGCAGCTGGCTTTTTCAAAATAGTAAAAGCCGCCGGAGCAGTGTGAATGCTGTGCAGCGCCGTGCCGGGGATCGGGGATCAGTGAGTATGAGAGGGGGATAGACTGACATGTACAGAGAGAGAGGGACAGAGATAGTGACCGACTGACAGAGATTAGTGAATGACAGACATTGTGAGGCGCTTCAGAACGCAGCTTTTCAGCTACGCTCTGAAGCAGACCTTTTTTAAGCTGCGGTGCAGAGCGCACACCTGCGCACATAGCCACAGACATCAAAATCGTATGAGGGATGTCACACGTTACAATTGACTAGGTTCGTGCAACAAAAAGCTCAATTCTAGACAAAGATACGATGTGTTTGCGATCAACGGTTTTGCGTTCAATCCTGATCGCACGTAGATGTCACACGCAGATACCTCACAAACGATGCCGGATGTGCGTCACTTACAACTTGACCCCAACGACAGATTGTGAGATATATTGAAGCGTGTGTAGCGGGCTTAAGTCATCTATAACCTACAATGTGTGTACTGAGGAAATCATCCAGCCCTGATATAAAAGCTGTTCTAGTATCTGCCATTACTACCTCTTGTGGTCGGCATTCCACAGTCTGACCGCTCTAACTGTAAAGAACCCTTTCCTATTTAGCTGCCGGAATCACTTTTTTAGTGACGGCCAGCGAAACTACCGTCTTGCTGGGCTTCACTAGTCAGGGTGAAATTCAAAGCCAATGAGGGCCTACGCACGTGACGGCGCACTGAGGAAGAACCTGTCTAGGAACATTAGGGAGTGCAGGGATCACCCTCAGGTGTGTGTGTTTGGTGGTGACCCCTCATCCTAGTGTCACGGCCCGCCATTGTACCGCATTCATGGTGTACCCTGTGTGTTGGAGCGCTCACCTTGAGTCCCCTTATACCTGGTGGGACCCCGGTAGTCACTGCATGACTGCATGGCAATTCTTTCAGCATTTTTCACCATGGAAAGCAACGAGACACTGCTTTTGTGGTGAATGAAACAAACTTTATTTAAACATGTTCACAGGACAAGTGACACGCCAACAAAGCAGGCAAAAAACACAACAAAAACGTAGCAAAAAAGCAGCGAAACCTGTGGCTTTATTACAAAAACACTATATCAAGACGACTGTGCTGGATAACAATGTCGGCTCTGCTACATCTGCAAGTTTCTATCATTCTATTTTGAAATAATACAACAAATAAATGACACAAATAATTTCAGTATTTGTCAATATCGTGCTACTGAGACGCCCTGGACTAGTCCGGTCGTCACTGGGTTCTGCACAATCTGCCCTTCCCGTGCAGGACTCAACCCCCCATGGTTCTGGGTCTCCATCCTGCAGCACTGCCTCCACCAGCATTCACAAATCCTAGTTACACCTCGCACCACACCTGTCAGGCACACCAGTGGGCTGGTAAACTGGAATAGGGCCGCCCACCTAGGGGTCAGGCAGGGAGGTGGGAGGTGACAAGTCAGTTGAGTGGTAGCCCTCGAGCTGTGAGGAACTCTGAGGAAGCTGGGAGTTGTAGCTCCCAGGGAGAAGCAGACTAGGTCGCAGACAGTGGTCTGGACCTAGAGGAGTCGGACCCCCGATTGCAGGGGATTGAGGCTAGGTGCCTGGGACCTGTCTTGCACGATGGTCAGCAGCTTGGGCCTAATTTCCTGGGCCGAAGGCACGACGGGGTACACGGACCCTAGGTAGGGGAGAAGTTTTAGGCAACACGGCAATTAACCTGCGGAGGACAGAACCTCTACGGACTGTTTCCACGAAGCTCAGAGATCGGGGGCACTAGTGCAACGAGGGGGATAGGGCTTTCCAAACAAGCGGCCCACTGAAATCCCAAGCGTGAGCCCCTGAGAGCAAGCTCCTCTACTTAGCCACAGTGGGGAGCGGGGCCCGAAAAGCTCCAAGCTGACGGGTCACAAAGGACACTGTAAATTCTGTGCCAAGAGGCAGGTCACAGACCACCAGGCAGTGCTGCAGGGGACGGGACCCGGACGAGCTCCCCTCAGGAGACAGCGGCAGTCAGAGACTTGGTTTACTACGTTGTCAGCATCTGCTTCATTGCTGAGTGAGTACCTAATTAACCCCTACAACAAGCGAGCCTGCTCTCCCCCTGCACCCCACTCCACCATCCAGAGTCCCGGGGCCTTCCCCTTCCCGTGCAGGGTGACGACATCTGGCTGCCCCATTCCATCACCCCGGGTACTCCCAACGGCAGCGGCGGTACTCCCAATTACCGTACACCACGGGTGGTGTCACGAACTATATCTCCCCTGAAAATACTCCCTTTCTTCATTCGGGTGTGACCCTTAGCCCCCGGGTCCAGAGACCCTCGAGCCACGAGCAGTGACATCTGGATCCGAGCGGTTCAACTGCTGCCGGGGCGTTACACTACATCTGGATGTGCAACCAAATATTACATGCTGAGGGGGTGCACTTACTTTTTCACAAGCATAATATGCATATTTCAGAATTTTGGTCCATAAAAAATACAACAATGAAGGTAAAAAAAAAAAAAAAAAAATGGAGAAGTAAAAACAACTATGCACGAATGTACAGTATCCGCAGAGGGTGATGCACTTCTCCCCGGCGCTGCACTCGCACGTTGCCCTTTGTTGTCTCTCTCCGCCGCGCTGCTGTCTGTTGTCTTAACTGTTTCTCCCTTTGGTTTGTTGCAGAAATTAAATCTAAAAATATAGTACCTATAAAACGGCAAACTATGGTGTAACACCTACAGCATATTACGGGGCTGCGGCCAGGGTTGCCAGGCAACCCGCGGGAGGTGGGAGTCGTACAGCTTAAATCAGGAATGTTACGAGCTCTCAAAACACAAAGAAGTCCATAAATGTGAGATTATTGAGAAACACAGAATCCGAGGCAAAGAGCTCTGCGCATCTGCCCCTTTCTTGTTGCGGCCAGCAGAGGGCGCTGTTGTGCGCATCAATTGGTCACTTATATAAAGGGGAAAACACAGCCAAAACTGATCATACAAAAACCACATCGGGGGTAATTAGTGAGCTCAGAGGTGTGAGACATGGGATCCAGCAGACATTGTGTGACGCCCTGGCAGAACCAGGTAGTCACACAGTTTAGGCCCCCACACAACACCGCTCCCACACAGAGTTAAAGCAGCTGACCTGAAACCCTAGTCAAGGGAAGGACAGACACCAGTGGGCGGCACCAGGTGGAAAGGAAACGCCCACCTAGGGGTCTGGAGAGCCCGGGGCGGGAAAACAGCAGAGGAGATTTGAGGTTCAAGTTGAGAGGAGTAAGAAGGAGAAGCTGACAGGTGTCAGGGTCGGAACCCTGACACATTGGCTAGGTGGCAGACGGTGGTCTCCGCCAGCAGGAGACGGGAAGACGGCTCGGCAGATCCAAGGTGGAGCGGGGCAGGGTTGTAGCCCGCCGGTACCGACACCGGCGAACCGACCCGGAAACCGTGCACACAAGGGGGTACTCGGACCCTGAAGCCAGGACCGGCACCGATGGCCTAGCTAATTAACCGATTGAGGGCAGGATTCCAGGTCCTGTGCCAACTTAAGTCCTGAAAAGTTGACAACCACCCACAGAGAGGGATAAGGCATCCGCAAGGGCCCGATAGATCCCACGGGTCAGCGTGTGACGGGCACGGCTCCCAACCAAAGGACCGGGAGCAGACGCCTGCGTTACACACCGGGAAGTCTACATAAGAGAACACAAAGTGCAGAGGAAAGGTGCATTGACCACCGGCCCGGGTGTGGGACCAGATACAGCGGTCTGCGGCAGCCGGCCATCATCACCTTGGTTTACCAAAAGACTTGTGTGATTTACTCACTGTGGAATCACTTTCCCGGCCTGACCGGGTGCGCCGGCCCTGCCGTTATCATCCCTTGTACAGAGACACTGGGCACCGGGGCATCCATCCCTGCCCACGGAGGGGTTAACATCCAGCTGCCAGCCCATCGCCCCTGGGAGCCCCAAACTGCAACGGTGGTGCTACATCTCACCACACACCGTGGGTGGCGTCACAGACAGTTTTAACAACCCCCATACAAATATGTCCCCCCTTTTTATTCAAAGTGTCCGCGTGACCCCCGTGTCCGGTAGAGTCCCTCGAGCCATACCGCAGATCCGGATCCGAGCAGCATGGCTGCTGGCACGGGGGCGGCACAATTGCAAAGTACTTATCCCCCCCACACCCACCAACACACACCCACCTGACCCCTGCACCCCATTAGAGAGAAAATCCTTTATGCAACTCTACAATGCATTTTATTTTGTAAATCAATAATCATTAATATGGAGTAGGCCCCTCTGCAGATATAATGGCTCCTGCTCTTTTGAGAAGGATTTCTACAAGATTTTGGAGGCATCAGTGGGCGTTCATCCAGA
Source organism: Anomaloglossus baeobatrachus (assembly GCF_048569485.1). Taxonomy (NCBI): domain Eukaryota; kingdom Metazoa; phylum Chordata; class Amphibia; order Anura; family Aromobatidae; genus Anomaloglossus; species Anomaloglossus baeobatrachus. Next base: position 902,505,265 of record NC_134353.1, on the reverse strand, counting down.
AGAGCATTTGTGAGATGACCCTGATGTTGGGGGAGGATGATCTCACAATCACCATTATAGGTGTTGGATGGGGCTGAGGCCGCTACGTTCTCGACCCTCCTCTGTATGGAGCTTGTGCTTTGGGCACAGTCATGGAGGACAGAAAATGTACATGTAATGTGATGTACAGCTCGGCATTGTGCTTGGTGATGTACGGCTCGGCATTGTGCTTGGTGATGTACGGCTCGGCATTGTGCTTGGTGGTGTACGGCTCAGCATTGTGCTTGGTGATGTACGGCTCAGCATTGTGCTTGGTGATGTACAGCTTGGCATTGTGCTTGGTGATGTATGGCTGCAGCATTGTGCTTGGTGATGTACGGCTCAGCATTGTGCTTGGTGATGTATGGCTCGGCATTGTGCTTGGTGATGTATGGCTCGGCATTGTGCTTGGTGATGTATGGCTCGGAATTGTACTTGGTGATGTATGGCTCGGCATTGTGCTTGGTGATGTGTGGCTCGGCATTGTGCTTGGTGATGTGCGGCTCGGCATTGTGCTTGGTGATGTGTGGCTCAGCATTGTGCTTGGTGATGTATGGCTCGGCATTGTGCTTGGTGATGTATGGCTCGGCATTGTGCTTGGTGATGTATGGCTCGGAATTGTACTTGGTGATGTATGGCTCGGCATTGTGCTTGGTGATGTGTGGCTCGGCATTGTGCTTGGTGATGTACAGCTCGGCATTGTGCTTGGTGATGTACGGCTCGGCATTGTGCTTGGTGATGTACGGCTCGGCATTGTGCTTGGTGGTGTACGGCTCAGCATTGTGCTTGGTGATGTACGGCTCAGCATTGTGCTTGGTGATGTACAGCTTGGCATTGTGCTTGGTGATGTACGGCTCGGCATTGTGCTTGGTGATGTATGGCTGCAGCATTGTGCTTGGTGATGTACGGCTCAGCATTGTGCTTGGTGATGTATGGCTCGGAATTGTACTTGGTGATGTATGGCTCGGCATTGTGCTTGGTGATGTATGGCTCGGAATTGTACTTGGTGATGTATGGCTCGGCATTGTGCTTGGTGATGTGTGGCTCGGCATTGTGCTTGGTGATGTGCGGCTCGGCATTGTGCTTGGTGATGTGTGGCTCAGCATTGTGCTTGGTGATGTATGGCTCGGCATTGTGCTTGGTGATGTATGGCTCGGCATTGTGCTTGGTGATGTATGGCTCGGAATTGTACTTGGTGATGTATGGCTCGGCATTGTGCTTGGTGATGTGTGGCTCGGCATTGTGCTTGGTGATGTACAGCTCGGCATTGTGCTTGGTGATGTACGGCTCGGCATTGTGCTTGGTGATGTACGGCTCGGCATTGTGCTTGGTGGTGTACGGCTCGGCATCGTGCTTGGTGATGTACGGCTCGGCATTGTGCTTGGCGATGTACGGCTCGGCATTGTGCTTGGTGATGTACGGCTCGGCATTGTGCTTGGTGATGTACGGCTCGGCATTGTGCTTGGTGATGTACGGCTCGGCATTGTGCTTGGTGATGTACGGCTCGGCATTGTGCTTGGTGATGTACGGCTCGGCATTGTGCTTGGTGATGTACGGCTCGGCATTGTACTTGGTGACGTACGGCTGCTGCAGCTGCTTGGCCATGAAGCTCCTGGCAGGCGCAGAGATTGTGTTGATGTTACCAGATCAGGTCTGGACTCTGCAGTTATGGGGTCAGCAGAGCGGTGGTGACTTTTCTGGCCTTTGCTCCTCAGCACTCCTCCCCCCGCTCTGTAATGTTACGGGGTCTCCACTTTATGGATGAGTTACTGCGATTCCTTCCACTTCTCAATAATATATCACAGGTGATGGGGGAAGATTTAGTAGGGAAGAAATGTCATGAACGGACTTGTTACATCAGTGGCTCCTAATATAGGACTGCGCTGGTATCAGTGAGCTCTGCACCACCGGCCACTCTGTCACATGTTAACAGATAGTCGGCATGGGGATGGGAGCAGGGTGTGGGCCATAATTTATACACCGGGAGCGAGGTTGGATGTTATACACCGAGGCAATGGGGCAAACGTTATACACTGATGAGCGAGGGGCTGGATCTTATACACTCAGGGCAAGGGTCTGGATGTTATACAGCGGGGGCGAGGGGCTGGATGTTATACACCGGGGGCGATGGGCCGGATGTTATACAACGGAGGAGAGGGGCTGGATGTTATACACCGGGGGAGAGGGGCTGGATGTTATACACCGGGGGCGAGGGGCTGGATGTTATACACCGGGGGCGATGGGCTGGATGTTATACACCGGGGGCGATGGGCTGGATGTTATACACCGGGGGAGAGGGGCCGGATGTTATATACCGGAGGCGATGGGCTGGATGTTATACACCGGGGGCAACGGGGTGGATGTTAGATACTGGGGGCGAGGGGCTGAATGTTATACACCGGGGGCGAGGGGCTGGATGTTATACACCGGGGGCGAGGGGCTGGATGTTATACACCGGGGGCGAGGGGCTGGATGTTATACACCGGGGGCGATGGGCTGGATGTTATACACCGGAGGCGATGGGCTGGATGTTATACACCGGGGGCGATGGGCTGGATTTTATACACCGGGGGCGATGGGCTGGATGTTATACACCGGGGGCGATGGGCTGGATGTTATACACCGGGGGCGAGGGGCTGAATGTTATACACCGGGGGAGAGGGGCTGGATGTTAGATACTGGGGGCGAGGGGCTGAATGTTATACACCGGGGGCGAGGGGCTGGATGATATACACCAGGGGCGATGGGCTGGATGTTATACACCGGGGGAGAGGGGCTGAATGTTATACACCGGGGGCGAGGGGCCGGATGTTATACACCGGGGGCGAGGGGCTGGATGTTATACACCGGGGGCGATGGGCTGGATGTTATACACCGGGGGCGAGGGGCTGAATGTTATACACCGGGGGAGAGGGGCTGGATGATATACACCAGGGGCGATGGGCTGGATGTTATACACCGGGGGAGAGGGGCTGAATGTTATACACCGGGGGCGAGGGGCCGGATGTCATACACCGGGGGCGAGGGGCCGGATGTTATACACCGGGGGCGAGGGGCTGGATGTTATACACCGGGGGCGAGGGGCCGGATGTTATACACCGGGGGCGAGGGGCTGGATGTTATACACTGGGGGCGAGGGGCCGGATGTTATACACCGGGGGAGAGGGGCTGGATGTTATACACCGGGGGCGAGGGGCTGGATGTTATACACCGGGGGCGAGGGGCTGGATGTTATACACCGGGGGCGAGGGGCTGGATGTTATACACCGGGGGCGAGGGGCTGAATGAGAAACCGGAAAGTCATGTATCCTAATTCTTTAGATAAATAGTGTATTGAAAGACATGGAAGTTTGATTACCATATTAAGGGCAAGATTTTTGGTTATTGCTCAACTAGCAAATGTATTTGGGGGTCCCAAGTCTTCCCCGAAAAGAGAAAGTTAGATGTTACAACATGCCTGATCTTAGTTCTGTAAAGAGAGAAGCTTCTGCTGAAAGTGCCTGGGAGCAATATATCCTTCTCTCCCTAAGGCCTCTGCCACACTCACGTGAATTTCACGCACGTGCCGAGAGACACGTATTTTCCCTGCGTGTTGTGTGCAGGTAAGTACGTGTCTCTGGTACGTGCGTGACACGTGTGTTCTACGTGTGCTATCCGCGATAGCACACGTAGAATCAGTAATTATCATACTCACCTGGTCCTTCCTGCTGTCCGCGCTGCTGTCCGTGGTGCTGATCTTCGGCTCCAGCCCTCCCGTCTCCCCGCTGCTGCTGCTGCCAGGCTGTGAAGTGAATATTCAATGAGAATAATGAGCGGCGGTCGGCAGCAAGAGGCAGCAGCGGCAGAGACAGGAGGGCTGGAGAAGGTGAGTTAATGTTTTTTTTTTTTTTCACTGACATGTGTGTTTTCTCCGGCGCGTGTCACACGGGACCGCATCCACACTACACCCGTGTAGTACGGGTGCGGGCCGTGTAACACCCGTGCTGCCGGCGAAAAACCGGACATGTCAGCGCTTTGAAAATCGCACACACGTACAAACGCACACGGACACACGTTCCGTGTGGTTTTACGTGTGTGTGCCTGCTACAATAGGGTAGCATTGGTTAAAGTGTCTCCGTGCCGCCGGTACGTGTAAAAAATGACTAACACGTGCCGGAGGCACGGATGTGTGGCGCAGGCCTCAGGCTGCTTTCACACATCCGGTTTGAGCTATGCGGCTCAAACCGGCTGTGAAACCTATGCAACGGATGCGGTGAAAACACCGCATCCTTTGCATAAGTTTTTTATATGCGGCCCGACCGGTGTTTGCCGCTTGCGGCATGCTACTGAGCATGCGCAGTGGACAAAACCGCATGCGGCGGCCGGATGCGTTTTTTTCCACATCGCGCCGCATCCGGCGTCCATAGGGATGCATTGAAAAATGCGCCGCATCGCCTGGATGCGGATGCGATGCAGGTTTTTTTGCCGAAGCATAAAACGTGCCAGGGAACGTTCCATCCGGCCGCCGCATTGGCTAAATCTGCCACATGCGGCAAAAACCGGACGGAACGCAAGCCCATGCGGCACAATGCGGCGCCAATGCAAGTCAATGCAAAAAAAAACGCAACCGGCGGCAAAAAAAACAGTTTTGTTTTTTCAGCAGAGCGCCGTATTGTGCCGCACTGCTACAGCCGGATGTGTGAAAGCAGCTTAAGACCCTGTCCGCACGTGTGCTTTTTTCCTGCGTTTTGGCTGCGTTTTAAACTGCAGCGTGTCATTGACAAAATGCATGCGTTTTGCTTCCCCAGCAAAGTCTATGAGAAGTCAGAATTTCCATCCGCACGTTGCTTTTTTTTTTCGGCAGTGTTTTGTTTGACAAATATTTGTCGAAATCATTGTGTAAAAAAAGCAGCATGTCACTTCTTCAGTGCGTTTTGGTTGCATTTTACACCCATTGAAATGAATGAGGTGTGTCAAAACGCAACCAGAATGTTTAGCTGTGCATTTTGGTTGCATTTTGTATGCGTTCTTGTCAACAAAAACGCAGGTCTCTCTCTCTCTGTCTGTCGGTCTCCCCCTCTCGCCCTCCTTCCTACTCACCGACGCGGTCCTGCATGGCTGTCACATTGCTCCCGCGGCTTCTCCTGCTTCATTAGGCCATCTCATATTCACTGCTTCCCCCGCCCACCAGCGCCTATGATTGGTTGCAGTCAGACGCACCCCCATGCTCAGTAACAGCTGTCTCACTGCAACCAATCACAGCCGCCGGTGGGCGGGTCTATATCGTGCAGTAACATAAATAAATAATTAAAAAAACAGAAAACGACGTGCGGTCCCCCCAATTGATACCCAGCCAAGATAAAGCCACTCAGCTGAAGGCTGGTATTCTCAGACTGGGGAGGCCTATCGTTTTTAGGCTGCCCCCCAGCCTAAAATATCAGTCAGCAGCTGCCTGGAATTACCGCATTCATTAGATGCAACAGTTCAAGGACTCTACCCGGCTCTTCCCGAATTGCCCTGGTGCGGTGACAATCGGGGTAATAAAGAGTTAATGGCAGCAGTCCATAGCTGCCACTAAGTCCTAGGTTAATCATGGCAGGCATCTATGAGACAATCACATTACAAGAAGGAAAAAGAGGGGGGATTCAGCTCATTCCAAGTCCATTCATAGTGGTCAGTGCACGGGCAAACAACAGGTCGGCTCCTGAGTAGTGCTTCCAACAGAATTCAAGAAAGGGGTTGTCCAGCACCATCCGATTTGACTTTTTAATCCACATCAGACTTCTTAATTTCATAAGAAATAACTTTTATTGTGCATATTTAAAACCATGCTTAAAAATACATGTCTTGTCTTACGCGTTTCAAGCTCCTAAGAGCTCTTACTCATAGCAGTCCTAGGTTAATCATGGCAGGCATCTATGAGACACCTCCCATGATTAATCTGTAAGTGAAAGTAAATAAACACATACACCCAAAAAATCCTTTATTTGTAATAAAACACAAAAAAAACACCCTCTTTCACCATTTTATTAATCCCCAAGCACCCAACCAAGTCCAACGTAATCCACATATGGTCCCACGACGCTTTCAGCTCTGCTACATCGGAAGCTGACAGCGAGCGGCCGTAGAGGACGACTACTCGCTGTGAGCTCCACGCAGCAACTAAAGTGAGTCGCGATGTCAGTGATGACATCACTCGGGTTACCCGCGGCCACAGGTGGAGTCCTCCACCTGTGACAGCAAGTCGCCCAAGTGACTGAATTGAGCCGCGAGATCAACGGTGCCCTCACCCAGGTGATTTGCGGTCATGGTGAGTCCTTTACCTGTGACCACAAATCAGGCAGTGAGACAGAGACAGAGCTGCGCGATGACAGTGAACTCGGGTGAAGCTCTGATGTTACTGCTGCGGACCCCTGCCTGTGTCCTGGCACTGACCTCAGAGGTTCACCCGAGTTCATGACCGCACACAGAGACAGAGCAACTCGATGACAATGAAGTCGGGTGAAGCTCTGACATCACAGCTGCGGCCCCGCACTACTGCCTGTATCCTGGCACTGACCTCAGAAGTTCATCCGAGTTCATTCTCATCGTGCGGCTCTGTCTGCTGTCAGCGGGCAGTCATGCTCTATGGTGCTGCTGTGACAGAACAGGGATGTAGCAGAGCTAAATCGCCTGGGACTGCACTGTCAAAAATGCATGCAAAACGCATGGAAAACGCATGCAAAACGCATTTTTTTTTGTCAAACGCAGTGTTTAAAATTGTCAAAGTCTGCCCGAGGTGCATTTGTTTTGTCAAATCAAAAAAATCAGCGTGCGGACATACCCCAAGGGAAACACATGCACACTCAGCCGAGCCGAGCGTGCATGAATATGGACACAACAGGTGTCATCTAAAGTGTTTGGCCATCAGCTACGGAAAGTTTGTAATGTGATTGATAGCTGATGGGGCAGATTTCTCAAGCAGTACAGAGTATTTCAGTAGAAAACTGCTCTGATCTTAGGGGCGCACTAACTTTTTCACTTAGACGATAATTTAGTTACATAGGATAAAAAAAGACCTAAGTCCATCTAGCTCAACCTTCCTCCATCAAGTCTACAGTTTGTCCCTAAAGGCCCTGTCACACACACAGATAAATCTGCGGCAGATCTGTGGTTGCAGTGAAATTGTGGACAATCAGTGCCAGGTTTGTGGCTGTGTACAAATGGAACAACATGTCCATGATTTCCCTGCAACCACAGATCTGCCAAAGATTCATCTCTGTGTGTGACGGGGCCTTAAGTGGGCTTTACACGCTACGAGATTGCTACAGCGATCTCATTGGGGTCACGGATTTTGTGACGCACATCCGGCCGCTGTAGCGATCTCGTTGTGTGTGATTCCAAGGAGCGATTTTGGATCATTGCAAAAACGTCCAAAATCGCTCCTTGTTGACATGGGGGTCCGCTCCCAATTATCGCTGCTGTCGCGTGGGCGAAGTTGTTCCTCGTCCCTGCGGCAGCACACATTGCTACGTGTGACGCCGCAGGAACGAGGAACCTCTCCTTACCTGCCACACACCAGCAATGAGGAAGGAAGGAGGTGGGCGGGATGTTCATCCCGCTCATCTCCGCCATCCGCTTTGATTGGCCGGCCGCTTAGTGACGTCGCGGTGACGTCGCTGTGATGCCGAACTCACCTCCCCCTTGAGGGAGGGATTGTTCGGCAGTCACAGCGACGATGACCAGGTAAGTGCGTGTGACGCTGCCGTATCGATAATGTTCGATCACCAAATATCGGCATAACGATAGGGGCGGGTGCTATCACGCTCGCCATCGTTAGCATCGGCTAGCGATGTCGCAGCGTGTAAAGCCCGCTTTAGTCACTTATAACCAACAATGTTGTGTACTGAGGAACTCATCCAGCCCTGGTATAAAAGCTGTTATAGTATCGGCCATTACTACCTCTTGTGGTAGGGCATTCCACAGTCTGACTGCTCTAACTGTAAAGAACCCTTTCCTATTTAGCTGCCAGAATCGCTTTTCTTCCACTCGCAGTGAGTGCCCCCTGGTCCTTAGTATTGTCTTTGAAAGGAATAAGTCATGTGCCAGTCCTTTATATTGACCACACATGTATTTATATACTGTATATAAATGAGACAGGATGGAGGAGACTGAAAGAGAAGAAAAGGATGGAGTAGATGAGTGTGCTGATTGTGTAGGGCGCAGTGACCTGATCACTCATGTAATGATGCCGGAGAGGAAAGTGGGACAAGATGAACAGTGTCAAGATATGAGAATAAGAGGGAAGAAGGATCAGAATCACCAGCAGCACAGAGTATTTCAGGAGAGGAGAGTATACTACATACAGCAGGATCTCAGAACGTGTGGGGCTCGGCTAATGCAGGAACATCATATTTGTACAGAAGAGAAGTGTTTCTTATTTTTAATTTAATGCACAAAGTTCCTAAAAATCAACAATATCCATCCAATAATAAAAACGTAAACAAACCCAGACACAATATTGCAGGGGCGATGTAACGCTGCTCCTAATCCTTCCACCATACACGCTATTTCAGCCTGGCCAGCAATCCGAACACAAGTCACGCTGGGGATTTTTCCGCTAAGTGTTCCAAAAAGCAGAAGAAGGATCTTAAAGGTGGAAAATTAAGAGCATCTCCACAAAACCGAGAATCCCGAGAGCTGGAATATGCTAAACTGGTGCGTATTCAGCTCTGAACAGCCATGTTACCGCTTTTGTATACATGATAGAGTAACCGTGCAGCGATAGACAAGGACCCAAGGTGTGGAAACGTAAAACGTGCACAAATGGACAAAGAAGAAATAGTGAATGCAAAGGTAAACTGCTAATGTGGCGCCCCTGAATATATCAGGGTGCCAGAGGGTACTGCAACAGCCCAGGGTGCAGGGCCTACCCCCCATGTTCCAGGTTCCTAATAACCGGTGTCACACTATCACATACCTCCCAACCGTCCCGGATACAGCGGGACAGTCCCTCTTCTGAGCCTTTGATCCCGGGTCCCGCCCGTGAGGCTGATTTTCCCGTGGCTCCGCCCACCCACTGTAGCCCCGCCTCGCTGTTTCTCCCTTCTACTATTCATTACAGAGCCGAGCGCGCACCTACTCCTGTGACTGCTGCTGAGGTATGAATCACCCCCTGCAGCAGAGCGACCCCCCTGCAGCAGAGCGACCCCCCCCTGCAGCAGAGCCCCCCCCCCCTGCACCAGAGCCGACCCCCCCAGTCCCGGAGCCTGCGTTTCCCTGCAGCTGTTCTCTGATTCCCCGTGTGCGGCTTCTCACTGCTGCAGACACGCGGGGAGTCAGGAAGCTGAGGAGACCGTGCAATCAGCACTTATCTCCTGCAGATAGCACTGGCCAGTAATAACCTATGCAGAGTGGCATCTGCAGGCTTCTATTACCGATCAGTGGTCTCCTGCCTGTGGAGCTGCTGGGTCCTAGCTTCCCAACAGCTTCAGCTCTGCTTTATCCTGGCTCCCCTACCAGTTAAAGGGAACATGTCAGCAGAAATTTCACAATAAAAATAAAAGCTTCCCCTCTGCAGCTCCTGGGCTGCTTTTAGAAGGGTTCCTGTTGTTATTGTGCCCCCTTTGAGACCTACAAAAATACTTTATGAAGTCTTACCTTTTTGTATGCAAATGTGTTTTTATGGTCACGGGAGCGGGCTGTCTGGCGTCCGTTATTCCCCCTCCTGCCGCTTTACGCAGTCCCCCATTGCTCATTTACATACACAAGGACGCCTTCCTCATGTAACTGTCCTCCCGAAGATTTGCGCATGTGAACGCTTTTTCAGGTGATTGCGCAGGCACGAGATTATGGGCGGCGCTGTGATTGTCATCAGCAGCGTTAACCAAGTACCCGCCCATAATCTCGTGCCCGCACTTTTCCCTCTGACTCCACCGTTATGCGCAAGTGCTGGCCATATGAACCATGTTACCTATTACTGCTTGCACGAGATTATGGGCGGGTACTTGGATGACTTTGCTGATGACAATCACAGCGCCGCCCATAATCTCGCGCCCATGGTAATAGGTAACGTGGTTCATATGGCCAGTGCTTGCGCATAACGGTGGAGGCAGAGTGAGAAGCGCGGGCACGAGATTATGGGCGGGTACTTGGATGACGCTGCTGATGACAATCACAGCGCCGCCCATATTCTCGCGCCTGCGCAATCACCTCAAAAGCGTTCACACTTTGCACAGTGCTCAGTCCCGCGAGAGTGGCACTGGGCATGCACAAAACTTCAGGAGGACAGTTACATGAGGAAGGCGTCCTCATGTATGGAAATGAGCAATGGGGGACGGCGTACAGCGGCAGGAGGGGGAATAACGGACGCCAGGCAGCCCGCCCCCGTGACCATAAAAACAGATTTGCATACAAAAAGGTAAGACTTCATAAAGTATTATTTTAGGTCTCAAAGGGGGCACAATAGCAACAGGAACCTTTTCAGAATTCAGCCCAGGAGCTGCAGAGGGGAATCTTTTATTTTTTTTGCTAAATTTCTGGTGACAGTTTCCCTTTAAAGGGAACCTATCAGGTGCAATCTGCACTCAGAGCCAGGAGCAGTTCTGGGTGTATATTGCTAATCCCTCCCTAACTGTCCCTGTATACACCAGCATAGATAAAGGCATCTATAGAAAAAGTATTTTTAAAGAGCTTATATCTTATGCTAATTAGCGCGGGGACTAGTCCCAAGGGCGTTACTTCACTTGGCAGGTCGGCTCATATAGCGTGTTAGTACTCACACAGGGGCGTAATAACATGCTAACATGCTATGCGAGCCGACTAGCCAAGTGAAGTAACGCCCTTGTGACTAGTCCCCGCGCTCATTAGCATAAGATATAAGATCTTTAAAAATATTTGTTCCTGATCTCTTTATCTATGCTAGTGTATACAGGGACGGTTAGGCAGGGATTAGCAATATGTGCCCAGAACTGCTCCTGGCTCTGAGTGCATATTGCACCTGACAGGTTCACTTTAAAGGGAACCTGTCACCAGATTTGGGGCCTATAAGCTGCGGCCACCACCAGCGGGATCTTATGTACACATTCTAACATGCTGCATACCTCCCAACCGTCCCGGATACAGCGGGACTTTCACGCTTTACGTTGTTTGTCCCGTTGCCACGGGCGGGACGGCCGGCTCCCGGGCTCCGCCCACCCACTCTCCGCCTCCCTGCTTTTCCCTCCTACCATCCTAGTAGACGTGGCATAGAGAGGAGCGCTGCCTGTGCTGCTGCTGGTACAGTAAACTAATCTCCCCAGCGCTGATTTCCCTCCCTCCCCCCTCACCCCCGGCCGGAGCCTGTCTGTGCGGTCGGCCCGCCACCTGTCTGTGCGGGCGCCCCCCGCCGCCTGTCTGTGCGGGCGCCCCCCTGCCGCCTGTCTGTGCGGGCGCCCCCCTGCCGCCTGTCTGTGCGGGCGCCCCCCTGCCGCCTGTCTGTGCGGGCGCCCCCCTGCCGCCTGTCTGTGCGGGCGCCCCCCTGCCGCCTGTCTGTGCGGGCGCCCCCCTGCCGCCTGTCTGTGCGGGCGCCCCCCTGCCGCCTGTCTGTGCGGGCGCCCCCCTGCCGCCTGTCTGTGCGGGCGCCCCCCTGCCGCCTGTCTGTGCGGGCGCCCCCCTGCCGCCTGTCTGTGCGGGCGCCCCCCGCCGCCTGTCTGTGCGGGCGGCCCGCCGCCTCATTGTGCGGGCGGCCGGCCGCCTCTCTCTGCGGGCGGCCGGCCGCCTCTCTCTGCGGGCGGCTGGCCGCCTCTCTGTGCGGGCGGCCCGCCGCCTGTCTGTGAAGGCGGCCGGCCGCCTGTCTGTGAAGGCGACCGGCCGCCTCACTGTGGCTGCCTGCGTGTCCGTGCTGGAGGCCCGCCGGCTGCCTGCGTGTCCGTGCTGGAGGCCCGCCGGCTGCCTGCGTGTCCGTGCTGGAGGCCCGCCGGCTGCCTGCGTGTCCGTGCTGGAGGCCCGCCGGCTGCCTGCGTGTCCGTGCTGGAGGCCCGCCGGCTTCCTGCGTGTCCGTGCTGGAGGCCCGCTGGCTGCCTGCGTGTCCGTGCTGGAGGCCCGCCGGCTGCCTGCGTGTCCGTGCTGGAGGCCCGCCGGCTGCCTGCGTGTCCGTGCTGGAGGCCCGCCGGCTGCCTGCGTGTCCGTGCTGGAGGCCCGCCGGCTTCCTGCGTGTCCGTGCTGGAGGCCCGCCGGCTGCCTGCGTGTCCGTGCTGGAGGCCCGCCGGCTGCCTGCGTGTCCGTGCTGGAGGCCCGCCGGCTGCCTGCGTGTCCGTGCTGGAGGCCCGCCGGCTGCCTGCGTGTCCGTGCTGGAGGCCCGCCGGCTGCCTGCGTGTCCGTGCTGGAGGCCCGCCGGCTGCCTGCGTGTCCGTGCTGGAGGCCCGCCGGCTGCCTGCGTGTCCGTGCTGGAGGCCCGCCGGCTGCCTGCGTGTCCGTGCTGGAGGCCCGCCGGCTGCCTGCGTGTCCGTGCTGGAGGCCCGCCGGCTGCCTGCGTGTCCGTGCTGGAGGCCCGCCGGCTGCCTGCGTGTCCGTGCTGGAGGCCCGCCGGCTGCCTGCGTGTCCGTGCTGGAGGCCCGCTGGCTGCCTGCGTGTCCGTGCTGGAGGCCCGCCGGCTGCCTGCGTGTTTGTGCTGAATGGGTGTGGATGGGGAGTGGATATGGGCGTGACTGTGAAATGGGTGTGGTTAGGGGGCGTGGCCTAAAAAATTGCCCATCTGGCTGCCCCACACCATCTGCCCCGGTACTCCCATCGGCAGCGGCGGTACTCCCCTATACCGCAACCCGCAGGTGGCGTCACAAACATTTATCCCTCGTAAATACCCTCTTACATTTGAGTGGCCGCAAGGCCCCGGGTACGGAGACCCTCGAGCCACAGCGAACCCGGATCCGAGCAGTTTGACTGCTGCAGGGACGGCACACTAACAACTTAATAAAAAAACAAAAGGTGTAGATGTGGCGCCCTGGACAAGCCAGGGGCCACAGGTAACAACACACACCCACCCACCCCCAGAAGTTCACAGCAGTCATCCCCAGTGAGACCTTCCTCGGGCTCAGCCAGACACACCAGGTGGGCGGAGTCAGGAGATGGAGACGCCCACCCAGGAGTTTAGCTGGCCTGAGGCAGGAAACGAGCCCAGTCAAGTCCAAGCGGAGGAGGAGAGAGGAGGTCTGCAGGGAGACAGAAGCAGACAGGGGCCTAGGTTGGAGCCTAGGACCCTCGAGTAGAGAGTGAGGCAGACGGTAGTGGCCGTCTGCAGGGAGCCGGGAAGACAGTTGGTGGAACCGTAGGTAGCCGGGGCTGGGCGGTGGCCCACCGGTACCGAACCGGGGAGCCAGCTGGAAACCGGAGCACAGGAGGAGCGTGCTTGGAGGTGAAAGAGAGGACTTACATTACCAACCTGGGGTCAGGGGAAAAACACCGCAGCCGCTTGTGGGACCCGTCCATCCAGCCGTGTGTTTTACCGAGAACTGTGTCATCATTACTGGCTGAGTGAGTACCACCGTGCCGTGCGGCACAGCGCTGCCCCCGCGACCCTGCACCTCTCCAGGCCCCGTAACCCGCCTGCCAGCTCCAAAACCCTTCACGGGCCCCGGGACCACCAACCCCCCTACCCACCGAGGGGACATAACAACTACGCTGCTCCCTGTCATCGCTCCCGGGATCCCCATCCAGAGCAGCGGTGGTGTCACAACCTCACCACAACCATGGGTGGCGTCACGGACAATCTCCCTTACCTAACCCCTCCCTTTTTACTGTGGAGCCTGGGATCACAGACCGGGTCACGCCACCGTGATACCCACAGAAGTGACCTCGTGGCCCGGATCTGAGTACCCCTTATCCACGGGCGACACATTTGGCGTCACAAACAGGATCCTACCGCTCTGCCGTTTGGTAGAGGTGCGCCTTGTTACCGCCGGAGGTGTCCGGCCGAAAATTTTGCAAAGCCGCCATCTTTGGCGCGAAAAGTTCCCGCTCGAGCGTCTCCTCGAGTAGTGGAGGCGCGAAGGCCAAAACCCCGCCCCATGAAGAAGGAAGTGCTAAAAAGAGACTAAGGGGGACGGGATAGCGTCCGGCCGCATGTGAACCGCGGCTGTGGAAGCAGGGACGCCAGGACTCTGCCAGTGTTTGGTTCCTGGAACACCGCTGCACGAGATGTCCCGTCCGTCCGGCACCGCTGAAACTTCAGTGCCCGTGCCCGCGGCCAACGCCCCGACCGACCCGTTACCTCTGTCACCGGTAGCGGAGCTCGCAGCGTCTGTGAGGGAGGGCCCAGGTCTTACCTTTGTCACCGTCCTGCCACCGGTCCCGGCTTCCATCCCGGCCGCGACGGAGATGACGACGGCTCCGGCAGTCCGCCCGGCCGCAACGGCAGCGAAGCACCCATCCCGTTAACTATCTGGGCAGCCTGGTTCTGGACTGGGGTCAAGGGGTGCTGCCCATTTCTTAGGGGCAGCATCAGGGCCAGGTTGTTTGGGTGGGTGACTAAAGGACCCGTTCCGTTGCCATTATTAAAAGTGTTTGATTGTTGTTGCAACGTTAAAGTGATATGCATCCCGTCATGGGAAGTTAAAAAGTAATGCTTGTGTTTTAATGTTTGATATGCCTTTCTACTTTTTGCAGTTAAAAGAAAAATAAAACCGGTGATGGACGGGCAGCCCGCGGACGGTCTGCATTTTGCTAAGGGGGAATGTGGCGCCCTGGACAAGCCAGGGGCCACAGGTAACAACACACACACCCCCACCCCCAGCAGTTCACAGCAGACATCTCCAGTGAGACCTTCCTCGGGCTCAGCCAGACACACCAGGTGGGCGGAGTCAGGAGATGGAGTCGCCCACCCAGGAGTTTAGCTGGCCTGAGGCAAGAAACGAGCCCAGTCAAGTCCAGGCGGAGGAGGAGAGAGGAGGTCTGCAAGGAGACAGAAGCAGACAAAAAAGACTGCCTGCACTCAGCCTCATCGACCTGACGTGTGAACAGGCGCATAACTGAACATGACGTAAAATACAAAAAAAGACAGTTTGCGCTCTGGTAGAACCGTAGGTAGCCAGGGCTGGGCGGTGGCCCACCGGTACCGAACCGGGGAGCCAGCTGGAAACCGGAGCGCAGGAGGAGCGTGCTCGGAGGTGAAAGAGAGGACTTACATTACCAACCTGGGGTCAGGGGAAAAACACCGCAGCCGCCTGTGGGACCCGTCCATCCAGCCGTGTGTTTTACCGAGAACTGTGTCATCATTACTGGCTGAGTGAGTACCACCGTGCCGTGCGGCACAGCGCTGCCCCCGCGACCCTGCACCTCTCCAGGCCCCGTAACCCGCCTGCCAGCTCCAAAACCCTTCACGGGCCCAGGGACCACTAACCCCCCTACCCACGGAGGGAACATAACAACTACGCTGCTCCCTGTCATCGCTCCCGGGATCCCCGTCCAGAGCAGCGGCGGTGTCACAACCTCACCACAACCGTGGGTGGCGTCACGGACAATCTCCCTTACCTAACCCCCCCCCTTTTTACTGTGGAGCCTGGGATCACAGACCGGGTCACGCCACCGTAATACCCACAGAAGCGACCTCGTGGCCCGGATCTGAGTACCCCTTATCCACGGGCGACACATAGGAAAGGCAAAAAAGAATACACAAATAACAACATTTAATCCGAATACGGCACATCCAGACCCATAGAGCGCATTGTCTGTTCCACGGGTTTCCTGGTCCGGTAAAGCACGTTCTATAGACTAATAGATGCGCCCCATGGGATGGAGACGTGTCACTTCCGGTGGAACGCATCTTCCTATTGATGTCATATCCTGTCCTCTGAAATGCACAATGCAATCCATAGGCTTTCTTTTTCCAGCCAGTATGTTCTATGCACCCATAGACACCCAGTATTACAAAAGAGAATTGATGCCTAAGTGTACTCATTCCTTGGCCTTAGGGATGGGGTGCCACTGATTCTAGCACCACTCAATATCCTGTTCTCTACCATGGGATGCCCCTGATGAGGCCCTTGGAAAATTATAATAATATTTTTTATTATTATTATTATTATTATTATTATTATTATTATTAAATAATAGAGGAAAGGCATAAAAAAAGGCAGCAAAAAGGGATTGTGTAGTTTGGTGCAGACAGCGGCAGAAACAAAAAGAAACAGAATTTATGCAACGTGTGAACACAGCTTTATAAGCAATATGTCATATAGTGACACATACAGTTAGGTCCAGAAATATTTGGACAGTGACACAATTTTCGCGAGTTGGGCTCTGCATGCCACCACATTGGATTTGAAATGAAACCTCTACAACAGAATTCAAGTGCAGATTGTAACGTTTAATTTGAAGGTTTGAACAAAAATATCTGATAGAAATTGTAGGAATTGTGCACATTTCTTTACAAACACTCCACATTTTAGGAGGTCAAAAGTAATTGGACAAATAAACCAAACCCAAACAAAATATTTTTATTTTCAATATTTTGTTGCGAATCCTTTGGAGGCAATCACTGCCTTAAGTCTGGAACCCATGGACATCACCAAACGCTGGGTTTCCTCCTTCTTAATGCTTTGTCAGGCCTTTACATCCGCAGCCTTCAGGTCTTGCTTGTTTGTGGGTCTTTCCGTCTTAAGTCTGGATTTGAGCAAGTGAAATGCATGCTCAATAGGGTTAAGATCTGGTGATTGACTTGGCCATTGCAGAATGTTCCACTTTTTTGCACTCATGAACTCCTGGGTAGCTTTGGCTGTATGCTTGGGGTCATTGTCCATCTGTACTATGAAGCGCCGTCCGATCAACTTTGCGGCATTTGGCTGAATCTGGGCTGAAAGTATATCCCGGTACACTTCAGAATTCATCCGGCTACTCTTGTCTGCTGTTATGTCATCAATAAACACAAGTGACCCAGTGCCATTGAAAGCCATGCATGCCCATGCCATCACGTTGCCTCCACCATGTTTTACAGAGGATGTGGTGTGCCTTGGATCATGTGCCGTTCCCTTTCTTCTCCAAACTTTTTTCTTCCCATCATTCTGGTACAGGTTGATCTTGGTCTCATCTGTCCATAGAATACTTTTCCAGAACTGAGCTGGCTTCATGAGGTGTTTTTCAGCAAATTTAACTCTGGCCTGTCTATTTTTGGAATTGATGAATGGTTTGCATCTAGATGTGAACCCTTTGTATTTACTTTCATGGAGTCTTCTCTTTACTGTTGACTTAGAGACAGATACACCTACTTCACTGAGAGTGTTCTGGACTTCAGTTGATGTTGTGAACGGGTTCTTCTTCACCAAAGAAAGTATGCGGCGATCATCCACCACTGTTGTCATCCGTGGACACTCAGGCCTTTTTGAGTTCCCAAGCTCACCAGTCAATTCCTTTTTTCTCAGAATGTACCCGACTGTTGATTTTGCTACTCCAAGCATGTCTGCTATCTCTCTGATGGATTTTTTCTTTTTTTTCAGCCTCAGGATGTTCTGCTTCACCTCAATTGAGAGTTCCTTAGACCGCATGTTGTCTGGTCACAGCAACAGCTTCCAAATGCAAAACCACACACCTGTAATCAACCCCAGACCTTTTAACTACTTCATTGAATACAGGTTAACGAGGGAGACGCCTTCAGAGTTAATTGCAGCCCTTAGAGTCCCTTGTCCAATTACTTTTGGTCCCTTGAAAAAGAGGAGGCTATGCATTACAGAGCTATGATTCCTAAACCCTTTCTCCGATTTGGATGTGAAAACTCTCATATTGCAGCTGGGAGTGTGCACTTTCAGCCCATATTATATATATAATTGTATTTCTGAACATGTTTTTGTAAACAGCTAAAATAACAAAACTTGTGTCACTGTCCAAATATTTCTGGACCTAACTGTATAAATATAAGGAAATTCTGGCTGCTATGACTATTAATGATCAGTCCGGGGCATCTGCTGAACGACCCTTACTGACAAATGGGTGTGGTTAGGAGCGTGGTCAAAAATTGACACGGCACGCTGAGTATGTGGTCCTCCCCTACTCCCAACCGGCCCTGCGCTCCCCTGCTCCACCATCATCCAGAGTCCTGGGGCCTTCCCTACCCATGGAAGGAACGTCATCTGGCTGCCCCGCTCCATCTACCCCGGGTACTCCCATCGGCAGCAACGGTACTCCCCTTACCACGTACCACGGGTGGCGTCACGAACTCTAACATCCCCTGTAAATACCCCCTTTCCATTTGAAGTGGCCGAGAGCCCCCGGGTCCAAAGACCCTCGAGCTACAGCAGACCCCGGATCCGAGCAGTTCGACCGCTGCAGGGGCGGCACAACCATAATGGGTGAAGCTCAGCATTGGAGAAGTGGAGGTGAAGGACCTGTGGTGATGTCACGACCATTTGACCATAGTGGGTGGAGTTCAGCACTGGAGAACTAATGGTGAACAACCTATGGTGACGGTAATCAACTACAATGCTGGGGGCGTGACTAGGTTAAAAAAAATTGTGACTGAACTAGAGTGACAGTGACTGAACCAAGCAAAAGCACCGCCTCTATGACTGAAACATAAGGTATGTACTACATTCACCTAAGCATAAAACTCTTTTTTAATATAAATACATGGATTTTTTTGGGGGGGAAAACCATGTTAGTGATGCACATTGCATCGTTTAAAACATATAAGGGGCGGTTTAATATTACAAAACAACATGACAGGTTCTATTTAAAGGGAACCAAACATCAGGATTTTCCTATATAAGGTGCAGCCAGTGCAGTACTGGCACTATCAGGCACGTTGTGTACATACCATTAGTGGGCAGCTCGGGTGTTTAGGCTGTGAAATCCAACTTTATAAAGTTTGAAAATTCATCATGTTTTTGATTGATGTGTGCACCTCCGCTGATAATGTCCGGGCGGGTTATGCACATGATTCCCGCCCCCCCCCCCCCCCCCCCCCCCCCGCCGCCTGTTCCTCCCTCCCTCTGGCTGTTTGTAAATTTCTCCATTCAGAAACATGGCGTCGGAGTTGGCGCCTGCGCATAGCGCTTATCTCCGGCGCCATGTTTCTGAAGCCCGCAGTACCTAGTATTGTGCATGAGAGGGCGGCGCATGCGCCCTCGCTTCTTCAGATCTCGTTGTGACCGCGGGAGCGCGCGCAGTCACAACAGGACTGGGGAACAGCTGATCTTACCCCGATTAGCTGCAGCAGACGTCTGCTACGATATTGTCTGCTGCAGCTAAAAGGTAAGATCAGCTGTGCTCCAGTCCTGTTGTGACCGCGCGCACTCCCGCAGTCACAACGAGATCTGAAGACGTGAGGGAGCATGCGCCGCCCTCTCAGACACAAGACTAGGTACTGCGGGCTTCAGAAACACGGCGCTGGAGATAAACACTATGCGCAGGCGCCAACTCCGACGCCGTGTTTCTGAATAGAGAAACTTTTTAAAACTCACCCAAGGTCAAAATATACAAGAAAAAAAAAATTAAATTTTAGAAATCTGATTTATTTTGTTCTTACTCTAAAATGCTACTTATTTTGCTGCACAAAAAGAAGGCAAAAAACTGCATAAGGCCTAAAACACACTTCCGCAAAAAAAACGTGTGGAACATTTTTCGGGTCCGTGTTCCGTTTTTTTGGGGCGTTTCTCCAGTACGTGTGGCATCCGTGTGATGGCATATGCGAGCCGTGTGTACGTGTAAAATGTCCGTGCTTGTGTGTAAAATGCCGATGATACATGTCGGCTGACAGCAGACAGAGTTGCGCGATGAGAATGAACTCGGGTGTCACCTCCACGCAGCTAATGAAGGCAATAGCGCGATCAGCTGAGCTGTCACTGAGGTTACTCGCGGCCAACGCTGAATACAGCTGATCTCGCTATTGCCTTTATTAGCTGCGTGGAGCTGACAGGAGCGGCGGTGTCTTCTGCAGCTCCGGTCACCTCCATGCAGCAGAGCTGGATGCGACACTGGACCATCCTGGATTACGCCGGACATGGAGGGCTTTTTCGGGATTATTAAAGTGGTGAACCAGGGTATATGTTTGTGTTTTTTATTTCTAATAAAGGATTGTTCGGGTGTGTGTGTTTATTTACTGTAATTTACAGATTAATCATGGAAGAGTTCTCGGGGAGACGCCTGACATGATTAATCTAGGATTTAGTGGCAGCTATGGGCTGCCAATAACTCCTTATTACCCCGATTTGCCAACGCACCAGGTCAAATCGGGAAGAGCCGGGTACAGTCCCAGAACTGTCGCATATAATGTATGCGGCAATTCTGGGCGGCTGCTGGCTGATATTGTTAGGCTGGGGGGCTCCCCATAACGTGGGGCTCCCCATCCTGAGAATACCAGCCTTCAGCTGTATGGCTTTATCTGGCTGGTATTAAAATTGGGGGGGACCGCACGCCGTTTTTTTTAATTATTTATTTATTTTACTGCACAGTATAGACACGCCCACCGGCTGCTGTGATTGGGTGCAGTGAGACACCTGTCACTCAGCGTGGGGGGGGTGTCTGACTGCAACCAATCACAGGCGTCTGTGGGTGGGGAAAGCAGGGAATACGAGATTGATTGAGCGGCCGGCATATTCAAAGTAATTGTTGCCGCGTATTCTCTACACAGCTGTTCCTTGCCGCGCTGGTGATCGGGGAGCGGTATGAGCCGGGGGAAGAAAAAAAACGAGCGCCAATGTAAGTATGACTGAGAACAGCAGAAAAAAAGGTAAGTATACTGAATTTAATGTAAAAAAAAATAAAAATAAGATCTCTAGTGTAAAAACGCACACGCACGAAACGTGCTGAACACAGACATACTCCGTGTGCGGTACGTGCAGGAGGCACGGACCCATAGACTAAAGCGGGTCCGTGCCTGCGTGCTGCCGGCCAAAAACGGACATGTTGTCCGTGCAGAAAAGCGCACACACGTACTTACCATACGGACACACGTTCCGTGCGATTTTACGTGTGTGTGCCATCTACCATAGAACAACATGGGTCTCCGTGTGTACGTGTCTCCGGTACCTGCAAATACGTACCGCACACGTACAAATTAAACGGATGTGTGTTGCGGGTCTAAAAAAAAGTGTGAACTAGCGGTGCAGTTTTTGGTGCATTTTTTTGCCTTTTATGAGAAAAGTGAAAAAAAAAATGCATGTATAAAATGCAAGTGCAAACACATTAAAAAAGCCACACCAAATACATAAAAAATAGGGATTGTGGAGTGAAAAAAGCAATAAAACAAATATCTATTAAAACGAAAAAAGCACTAAAACTTTCTTGCCTTTTTGCTGCGGCAGTGACATTCTGCCCTTAGACTTCACAATATACACAAGTTCTTTTCTTCTTCAATAGTTAAATATTTAATAAAAAAGCTAAATATAAAACTTTTCATTAAAATTATATAGTCCATGGTGCAAAGTTTAGAAAATCAGCAGCCGTAAGGAGAGCAAAAGATGATGGCGGTATTATCTGTCCGTGAAAAACCGGTATGAAATATTTATATTATGTCCTCAAAGTAGGATACATCCAGTTTTCCTCATATCTTATCTAACGGCGATTTCCTTCCCAGCCCAGCGCAGTGACAGCTGCATATAACACTGTGAAACACCCTGATAGCGGCTGCACAGATGGGCACGGTGCGGACGTCGACTGTTTCTGCCTGATTGTGCAAAATAATAGTGGGTATATAAACGTACCGCTGAGTTATGGTGATATCATCATGGCGCACAAAAATGGAACACCCAAAACAAAACGATACTGCGGCGGAGCTATAGGAAATGTGAAGGCAGCAATCACCCACTTGGTTCCTGAGTGGGCGCCAACAATAGAAATAGATACAAGCCTTGTGAACTACTACATAATCACTAGGACGTAAGATTGTTCTAAGGAAGTGTTAAAACTGATCTCATTGAAAAATCAAACCATAATAACACTGCAGAAATATGGTCCATCTATTATCGGGAGCAAGAAACTAATTCAAAAGTATATAAGTACAGTACTAAAATAATGCTCCCATATACATGAAAATATGATTAACATAACACTTCTACACACACAAGTATATAACTACTATAATACTGCCCCTATGTGCAAGAATATAACTACTATTATACTGCTCCCTATGTACAAGAATATAACTACTATAATACTGCCCCTATGTGCAAGAATATAACTACTATAATACTGCCCCCTATGTGCAAGAATATAACTACTATAATACTGCCCCTATGTACAAGAATATAACTACTATAATACTGCTCCTATGTACAAGAATATAACTACTATAATACTGCCCCCTATGTGCAAGAATATAACTACTATAATACTGCCCCTATGTACAAGAATATAACTACTATAATACTGCTCCTATGTACAAGAATATAACTACTATAATACTGCCTTCTATGTACAAGAATATAACTACTATAATACTGCCCCATGTACAAGAATATAACTACTATAATACTGCCCCTATGTACAAGAATATAACTACTATAATACTGCCCCCTATGTGCAAGAATATAACTACTATAATACTGCCCCTATGTACAAGAATATAACTACTATAATACTGCTCCTATGTACAAGAATATAACTACTATAATACTGCCCCATATACAAGAATATAACTACTATAATACTGCCTTCTATGTACAAGAATATAACTACTATAATACTGCCCCATGTACAAGAATATAACTACTATAATACTGCCCCTATGTACAAGAATATAACTACTATAATACTGCCCCTATATAACTACTATAATACTGCCCCTATGTACAAGAATATAACTACTATAATACTGCCTTCTATGTACAAGAATATAACTACTATAATACTGCCCCATGTACAAGAATATAACTACTATAATACTGTACAAGAAGAATGACTATCACATCTATAAGTAACACATTTTCTTGCCACTTTAAATTGTAAATCCCATACCTGTCGGCACATTCATTTCCTTTGTAGTCTTCGTTCTCCGCAGTAATCTTACACTGTGCAGAGAGGTCATATACAGAATACACAGGAGTGGAAATAGCTGATTTACCACAGAGGTGCAGCTGCCGGTTACAACATCCTATTCTTCAATCCTGGCACTCGGCACATTGGCGGAATGGTAACATAACAGGAAGCCAGTACCATGCTCGGCAATATTACACGGCTATGCTGCCAAAAACATCTTTTGCCATTTATACTGGCTGGCAGCACACAGATCAGTGCAAAATGTGAGTGTCTAATCAGTGCCCTATAGATTACAGCTAGACATAATATATAGTGTAGTGCTAATACTGCCCTCTATGTACAAGAATATAATTACTATAATACTGCCCCCTATGTACAAGAATATAACTACTATAATACTGCCCTCTATGTGCAAGAATATAACTACTATAATACTGTCCCTATGTACAAGAATATAACTACTATAATACTGTTCCTATGTACAAGAATATAACTACTATAATACTGCTCCTATGGACAAGAATATAACTACTATAATACTGCTCCCTATGTACAAGAATATAACAACTATAATACTGCCCCCTATGTACAAGAATATAACTGCTATAATACTGCTCCTATGTACAAGAATATAACTACTATAATACTGCTCCTATGTATAAGAATATAACTACTATAATACTGCCCCCTATGTACAAGAATATAACTGCTATAATACTGCTCCTATGTACAAGAATATAACTACTATAATACTGCCTCCTATATATAAGAATATAACTACTATAATACTGCCTCCTATGTACAAGAATATAACTACTATAATACTGCCTCCTATATATAAGAATATAACTACTATAATACTGCCTCCTATATATAAGAATATAACTACTATAATACTGCCTCCTATATATAAGAATATAACTACTATAATACTGCCTCCTATGTACAAGAATATAACTACTATAATACTACTCCTATGTATAAGAATATAACTTCTATAATACTGCCCCTATGTACAAGAATATAACTACTATAATACTGCTCCTATGTATAAGAATATAACTGCTATAATACTGCCCCTATATACAAGAATATAACTACAATAATACTGCTACTATGTATAAGAATATAACTACTATAATACTGCTCCTATGTACAAGAATATAACTACTATAATACTGCCCCTATATACAAGAATATAACTACTATAATACTGCCCCTATATACAAGAATATAACTACAATAATACTGCTACTATGTATAAGGATATAACTACTATAATACTGCTCCTATGTACAAGAATATAACTACTATAATACTGCCCCTATGTACAAGAATATAACTACTATAATACTACCCCTATGCAGAAGAATATAACTATTATAATACTGCCCCTATGTGCAAGAATATAACTACTATAATACTGCCCCCTATGTACAAGAATATAACTACTATAATACTGCCCCTATGTACAAGAATATAACTACTATAATACTACCGCTATGTACAAGAATATAACTACTATAATACTGCCCCCTATGTACAAGAATATAACTACAATAATACTGCCCCTATGTACAAGAATATAACTACTATAATACTGCCCCCTATGTATAAGAATATATCTACTATAATACTGCCCCTATGTACAAGAATATAACTACTATAATACTGCCCCCTATGTACAAGAATATATCTACTATAATACTGCCCCCTATGTACAAGAATATAACTACTAAAATACTGCCCCCTATGTACAAGAATATAGCTACTATAATACTGCCCCCTATGTACAAGAATATAACTACTATAATACTGCCCCTATGTACAAGAATATAACTACTATAATACTGCCCCCTATGTATAAGAATATATCTACTATAATACTGCCCCCTATGTATAAGAATATATCTACTATAATACTGCCACCTATGTACAACAAGAATATATCTACTATTACAGCTAGAAACAGAAGTTCCAGGCGGCACACAATCCTTCAAGGTGCACGTGTCTAAGGAAGGCATCCACAGTATAATTGATACAAAGGACCGGCACTCCAAAGCTTCTGAAATATTTTTGTAGTTTATTCCATCATAATATACAGGCGTAAATACGCGTTTCGGCTAATAGTGAGCCTTTTTCACATCTATCGATAGAAGCTTTGGAGTGCCGGTCCTTTGTACTATTACAGCTAGACATAATATATAGTGTAGGGCTATGCTACTGGCAATGTGTGAAGGGGGCTTCCATGTGAATGGGTTCCTAATGCCAAGACACCAGAATGCCCTCCAGTTATTCTAATTTTGCCAACTATCTGCCCATATTATCTTAGAAGTTTTTAAATCAGGTGTTTTACAGGTGAATGATGGTATTGATGAGCTATTCCTGGTTTTCTAGAGTGGTTGGTAGCCAATATCAAATGTTCCTTAAGGTCTACGGTGACAAGGGTGGTCATCATTTTATAGCTTATATACCTTGGGTGCCTTAAAGGGGTTGTCTCAAGTTTTAAAAAGGGTGAAAGTGGTTATAAAAATAATTAACCTCCTATTAACAAACCTCTCTATTCTTCGTGCAGCGCTTACAAGCTGTTTGCTAAAGAGCTTGTAAGAGCTGCTCTCTGAATTGCTGGACTCGGTCAGCTTCGGTGAAACTGTACTCTTCCCAACCTGAAGAAGCAGAGCTACCTCTGCATTCAGCAAGGGACAACTCTCAGATCAAACCAGTAACGCCACCATGCTGCTGGTCCGTACTGCCAAGCAGGAAGGCGGGAGGCAGAGGAGGGATGGAGTCCTAAAAAAAGAAGACCGGGCAACCCCTTTATGGGATAATATTTCAAGGTTAAATACATTGAGCTTTCATAAGTGACAGAGAGAAAAGTTTAAAGGGAACCTGTCACCAGTTTTATGGCCTATAAGCTGCGGCCACCACCAGTGGGCTCTTATATACAGCGTTCTAACATGCTGTATATAAGAGCCCAGGCTGCTGTATAGAATGTAAAAAACACTTTACAATACTCACCTAAGGGGCGGGGCGGTGCATAACTGATAACTGCACTTACAGTAAGGCGGCCGGACAGCATTGTAATGTTATTAATGTGCACTTTAACCCTACATTTGCAGGTTAACAGCATTTGGGGATATGACAGGTCCCCTTTAAAGGGAATCTTGTCAGCAGGTTTTTGCTACCGTTATCTGAGAGTAGGCAAAAAGACCCCGATTCCAGCGATGAGTTCCTTCCTGGGCTCCTTCCTGCAGTTTTGATAAAATCACTGTTTATTTGCCGCACATCTACCAGTTCTCTGAAGGCTGAGTTGTGTATAACCCGTTGTCTTGCTGTTTCCACCCTGCTCTTGTTTGCCTCCTAGTCTATTGTTGTCTTATACCTCTGTGTTTGTGCTGTGTGACAGAGTTTTGGTTTTCCCTGTTTGTTTATTTCTGTGGGTTAAATGCCACCCAGGGGAAGGGGTGGGGGTATAAGATCAGGGCTGGTCAGGAGAAGGGCCAGGAAAGAGACTCAGACATCCCCACCATTAGGAGTATCTCTGAGAATAGGGATAGCATAAGTCCCCCTGGTCTGAGGGTCAGCAAAGGGGTCGCGGTTTCTCGCTATCCTCATAGTCCCTCGTGACACTCTCAAGGAGATGGAGATTGGTGGAGTTTCTTGGGCATGGACCCAAATTTCAATGTTTTGTTCCCCGAGCCACTTAGTTATCACTTTTTCCTTGTGACATTGTCTTCATCTTGCCAGAAAAAGCATTGATTGTTCATCACCAAATTGTTACTGGATGTTTGGGAGACGTTTCTCCTGGAGGAGGTTTGGATCCCATTCTGTATTCATGGCCGTGTTCTGAGGCAAAATTGTGAGTGATCCCCCCTCCATGGATGAGAAGCCCCCACACATGAATGGTCTCAGGAGGCTTTATTGTTGGATGACCCAGGATTCATGGTGCCTATCAACTTTCCTTCTCCGGACAATCCTTCTTCCAAGTGTCCTGAAACAGGGAGCCCTATCCCGCCGAGGGTCACTGGCTTCCCTTCTTCATTCAATGTGTATGTCCGTGTGATGCTCCCGTTGGGGCATGCAGCACTTATAACGACGTCCGGTGCTACCTCCAGCTTCACTTTCTTAGTCCTCGTCATAGACGGGGAGGGCGACACAACGTACACACAAGTTTCTTGTAAAACAATCAGGAACCAATTTTATTGGAGGTCACCACTTCTTCCTTCAGAACCGCAGGGCTGCTCGTGCTGCCGCTGTTCTCCCGGGGATGGTAACCTTTGCCAGCACTCACCCTGGGAACTATCCTCCAGCAGCTAAGTCCTATAGTGCTTCCTCCCCCGTAACCTTTCCTTGCGGCTGTTGTGTCTCACTCGGCCACACGGACGACCTAGCAGCTCCCGAACAGTTTAGGGTCCCGCCGGTGGTTTCCGTACCCCGACATCCCACCAATCTTAAGACACTCTACAGCCCATCTGCAGGGTACGGTTTTGATACATGGGAGGATTTCTCCCGACCCAGGCAGGCCCTAGCTCTTGGCCCAGTACACTCACTTGAAACTCTGCCACTTAACTAAACCCTCTTTTCCTGTCCTCCTGATCCTTTTCTGCTCACTCCTCACTCCTTGTCTTCACCTCCCTGGTAACCACCTACAATAGCTGTTTTCAACTGTCCCTGTTCTAACCTACCTAACTCACTACCTACCACTCACACCCCACTCCTGCACACTTGGTCCCTAGTTACACTACATTAAAACATCCTATCTATATAAAGTACTTAACTGTCCTATATTAATAATACCATATCTATCTTGCCTACCACCCTTTAAGTACTCCTGGCTCTCCACACTACATCTCCCACCTGACACAGCATGAGGGGACAGATTATACATTATACAGTGGAACCTTGGATTAAGAGTAACTTGGTTTGAGAGCATTTTGAAAGACGAGCAAAACTTTCTAAAAATTTGTAACTTGGTTTAAGAGCAATGATTTGTAATAAGAGCAAACACTCACCGTGCACACCTCCGGTTCCGTCCTTTGGAGATAAGCCACCATAGGAGTTGTCTGATAGCGTAGGAGCTGTCACTTCTCCACATGACTAATGTGCATGGGGGTATCTTGAGGTTCCCCACAGGTAGATGTGGAGGAGCTAAAGATCAGACATGTTGCATGATAACATGTTCAATCCTTTAGATCTACTTGGCCACCACAGGAGGTGTCTGATGATAGCAGCTTATTCACCTCTCCCCATTACTAATGTATATGGTGGTATCTTGAGTTTTCCCCACAGGTAGGTGTTGGGAGATGAAGATCAGACATGTTGGATGCTAACATGCTCAATCCTTTAGATCTACTTGACCACCTCAGGTGGTGGCTGATAGCAGCTTATTCACCTCTCCACATGACTAATGTGCATGGGGGTATCTTGAGTTTCCCCACAGGTAGATGTGGAGGAGATAAAGATCAGACACGTTGCATGATAACATGCTCAATCCTTTAGATCTACTTGGCCACCAAAGGAGGTGTCTGATGATAGCAGCTTATTCACCTCTCCCCATTACTAATGTACATGGTGGTATATATATATATATACAGTTAGGTCCATAAATATTTGGACAGTGACACAATTTTCGCGAGTTGGGCTCTGCATGCCACCACATTGGATTTGAAATGAAACCTCTACAACAGAATTCAAGTGCAGATTGTAACGTTTAATTTGAAGGTTTGAACAAAAATATCTGATAGAAATTGTAGGAATTGTACACATTTCTTTACAAACACTCCACATTTTAGGAGGTCAAAAGTAATTGGACAAATAAACCAAACCCAAACAAAATATTTTTATTTTCAATATTTTGTTGCGAATCCTTTGGAGGCAATCACTGCCTTAAGTCTGGAACCCATGGACATCACCAAACGCTGGGTTTCCTCCTTCTTAATGCTTTGCCAGGCCTTTACAGCCGCAGCCTTCAGGTCTTGCTTGTTTGTGGGTCTTTCCGTCTTAAGTCTGGATTTGAGCAAGTGAAATGCATGCTCAATTGGGTTAAGATCTGGTGATTGACTTGGCCATTGCAGAATGTTCCACTTTTTTGCACTCATGAACTCCTGGGTAGCTTTGGCTGTATGCTTGGGGTCATTGTCCATCTGTACTATGAAGCGCCGTCCGATCAACTTTGCAGCATTTGGCTGAATCTGGGCTGAAAGTATATCCCGGTACACTTCAGAATTCATCCGGCTACTCTTGTCTGCTGTTATGTCATCAATAAACACAAGTGACCCAGTGCCATTGAAAGCCATGCATGCCCATGCCATCACGTTGCCTCCACCATGTTTTACAGAGGATGTGGTGTGCCTTGGATCATGTGCCGTTCCCTTTCTTCTCCAAACTTTTTTCTTCCCATCATTCTGGTACAGGTTGATCTTTGTCTCATCTGTCCATAGAATACTTTTCCAGAACTGAGCTGGCTTCATGAGGTGTTTTTCAGCAAATTTAACTCTGGCCTGTCTATTTTTGGAATTGATGAATGGTTTGCATCTAGATGTGAACCCTTTGTATTTACTTTCATGGAGTCTTCTCTTTACTGTTGACTTAGAGACAGATACACCTACTTCACTGAGAGTGTTCTGGACTTCAGTTGATGTTGTGAACGGGTTCTTCTTCACCAAAGAAAGTATGCGACGATCATCCACCACTGTTGTCATCCGTGGACGCCCAGGCCTTTTTGAGTTCCCAAGCTGACCAGTCAATTCCTTTTTTCTCAGAATGTACCCGACTGTTGATTTTGCTACTCCAAGCATGTCTGCTATCTCTCTGATGGATTTTTTCTTTTTTTTCAGCCTCAGGATGTTCTGCTTCACCTCAATTGAGAGTTCCTTAGACCGCATGTTGTCTGGTCACAGCAACAGCTTCCAAATGCAAAACCACACACCTGTAATCAACCCCAGACCTTTTAACTACTTCATTGATTACAGGTTAACGAGGGAGACGCCTTCAGAGTTAATTGCAGCCCTTTGAGTTCCTTGTCCAATTACTTTTGGTCCCTTGAAAAAGAGGAGGCTATGCATTACAGAGCTATGATTCCTAAACCCTTTCTCCGATTTGGATGTGAAAACTCTCATATTGCAGCTGGGAGTGTGCACTTTCAGCCCATATTATATATATAATTGTATTTCTGAACATGTTTTTGTAAACAGCTAAAATAACAAAACTTGTGTCACTGTCCAAATATTTCTGGACCTAACTGTATATATATATATATATATATATATATATATATACAGTATATATATAGAAAAGGAAGAGTGATCCAGCAAATATCAAGAGGTTCAGTTGGCATAAAACAATGGATTTATTGATAGAAAAATTAAAGCATATATATATATATATGAGATCTGTAAATAGTGAGTTGCAGGAAATAGTGCGTTACGGACAACGCGTTTTGGCGTTATAAGCCACCTTCTTCACGATCAAGGTTCATGGACTGTGAAGAAGACGGCTTATACCTCCGAAACACGTTGTCTGTAACGCACTATTTCCTGCAACTCATCATTTACAGCTCTGTTATATATATTTTTTAATTTTTCTATCAATATATATATATATTTTTTTTTTTCTCTATAGTTTACCTCCCGCACACCAACAATTCTATTGTAAGCTAATTTGTTTTGTATGTTTTTTACTGTGCAGTATTATGTATTGGTGTACTGTAATAATTTTATATGAATTCAGTACGTTATTTTGTATTACTGTAATAAGTTTGTATAAATGCAGTAACTTTTTGGGTTGTGGAACGAATTGTCTGCGTTTCAATTATTTCTTATGGGAAAATATGCTTTGATGTAAGAGTAACTTGGTTTAAGAGCGCACTGCCGGAACCAATTATGCTCCTAATCCAAGGCTCCACTGTACTTTACACATTATTTACAGTATTCTCAAACATGTATATTATCAAATACATTTCGACACTTGCGGTCGTTAGAGGGTACCGAACGCCACGCCCGTCCAGCTCGGCTACATCCTACATTAAATACAATACACGCTTATATACATTACATTTATAATACAATAGCACTTTTACGTAGGAGTGAATGTAGTTCGCCCACCTACCGTGTTTCCCCGATAGCAAGACACCCCCGATAGTAAGACGTAGTGGGGGTTTTGGGGGGGGGTCGACTAATGTAAGACGTACCCCAAAAGTAAGACATAGTAATTTAGTAAACGGAAAGCGTTATTTATTTATTATTTTTTACAGTACCGGCCGAGCGCCCAGCTGAGCGCCCTGACATGCCGGCGGCCGAGCGCTCAGCTGAGAGCCGTAACATGCCGGCGGTCAGGCGCCCAGCCGAGCGCCCTGACACGCCGGCGGCCGAGCGCTCAGCTGAGCGCCCTGACATGCCAGCGGCCGAGCGCTCAGCTGAGAGCCGTAACATGCCGGCGGTCAGGCGCCCAGCCGAGCGCCCTGACACGCCGGCGGCCAAGCGCTCAGCTGAGTGCCCTGACACGCCGGCAGCCGAGCGCTCAGCTGAGTGCCCTGACACGCCGGCGGCCGAGTGCTCAGCTGAGTGCCCTGACATGCCGGCGGCCGAGCGCTCAGCTGAGTGCCCTGACATGCCGGCGGCCGAGCGCTCAGCTGAGTGCCCTGACATGCCGGCGGCCGAGCGCTCAGCTGAGTGCCCTGACATGCCGGCGGCCGAGCGCTCAGCTGAGTGCCCTGACACGACGGCGGCCGAGCGCTCAGCTGAGTGCCCTGACATGCCGGTGGCCGAGCGCTCAGCTGAGTACCCTGACATGCCGGCGGCCGAGCGCTCAGCTGAGTGCCCTGACATGCCGGCGGCCGAGCGCTCAGCTGAGTGCCCTGACACGCCGGCGGCCGAGCGCTCAGCTGAGTGCCCTGACATGCCGGCGGCCGAGCGCTCAGCTGAGAGCTGTCACATGCCGGCGGTCGGGCAATCAGCTGAGAGCTGTCACATGCCGGCGGTCGGGCGCTCAGCCGAACGCTCGGCCACGGAGAAATGTTGCAGTAATGTTTCCGTGGTCCATCAGGACCACGGACAACATACAAAAACACGCAGCCTCAGTGCCCTCATGTGCAGCAATCGCGGCAAGGCCCCATACGGTACATTGCATGGAGACTTGCTGCGATTGCTGTGGGATTTCCAATATAAGACATACCCCGAAAGTAAGACATAGTGGGACTTTTGGGGGTAAAAAGAATGTAAGACACTGTCTTACTTTCGGGGAAACACGGTAGTACAGTCCCATGCAGTCTGAAGGGGGCTTCATCAGAGAAAATATCTACACCCCCATTCTCTACAGTCCAATTCCTCCTGCAAAGTTATTTTCTCTGAAACTAGTTCAGAAAATAAATACTTAACTAATTATATTATCTCAAAACACCATGAAGAAGGGATGAAATGATCATCAAACGAGGCAAAGAAAACATTGCAGAAACCAAAAGTTCTAGGAAAAAGGCTTTTCCCATCCAGAAAAGCTAAAAATACATCTGTGGACGCACCTTTTCCTATAAACAGAGCGCGGCTCACTCTCACTATTTCCCCACTTCCTATGCACATATGCCAAATGTAATTTATAACACAGCTTGAATATTTCCTTTGTGGATGCAATATTTCCTGATGTGTATCTCGCTCCGTGTTCTCAGCTCGCGCTCTAAGCCATCTGGTGCGGGATACTTTCACACCGATGCAGACGGATCACTGGGGAATCATCGAGCATCCCTGGTATGGAGGCAAAGGATGTTAGAGAAGGGACGTAGGACCAGAGAGGAGCCATGTTTGGTTTCTAGATGACCTTCGGAAAGGTAGACACAAAGGGTCTGCCAGGGCATGATGGTCACACATGGTCCGTCTCTTGACGATCAAGTATACAGTACAAACTAAAAGTTTGGACACACCTTCTCATTCAATGAGTTTTCTTTATTTTCATGACCCTGAAAATTGTAGATTCACTAGATCACTAGATGTAGATCAAAACTATGAATTAAGACATGTGGAATTAAATACTTAAAAAAGTGTGAAACAACTGAAAATATGTCTTATATTCTAGGTTCTTCAGAGTAGCCACCTTTTGCTTTGATTACTGCTTTGCACACTCTTGGCATTTTCTTGATGAGCTTCAAGAGGTAGTCACCGGAAATGGTTTTCCAACAGTCTTGAAGGAGTTCCCAGAGATGCTTAGCACTTGTTTGCCCTTTTGCCTTCACTCTGCGGTCCAGCTCACCCCCAAACCATCTCGATTGGGTTCAGGTCTGGTGACTGTGGAGGC
Source organism: Anomaloglossus baeobatrachus (assembly GCF_048569485.1). Taxonomy (NCBI): domain Eukaryota; kingdom Metazoa; phylum Chordata; class Amphibia; order Anura; family Aromobatidae; genus Anomaloglossus; species Anomaloglossus baeobatrachus. Next base: position 902,472,070 of record NC_134353.1, on the reverse strand, counting down.
CAGGTCATCTGGCGTAGCACCCCATCACTCTCCTTCTTAGTCAAATAGCCCTTACACAGCCTGGAGGTGTGTTTGGGGTCATTGTCCTGTTGAAAAATAAATGATGGTCCAACTAAACGCAAACTGGATGGAATAGCACGCCGCTACAAGATGCTGTGGTAGCTATGCTGGTTCTGTATGCCTTCAATTTTGAATAAATCCCCAACAGTGTCACCAGCAAAGCCCCCCCACACCATCACACCTCCTCCTCCATGCTTCACGGTGGGTACCAGCCATGTAGAGTCCATCCATTCACCTTTTCTACAAAGATACGGTGGTTGGATCCAAAGATCTCAAATTTGGACTCATCAGACCAAAGCACAGATTTCCACTGGTCTAATGTCCATTCCTTGTGTTCTTTAGCCCAAACAAGTCTCTTCTGCTTGTTGTCTGTCCTTAGCAGTGGTTTCCTAGCAGCTATTTTACCATGAAGGCTGCTGCACAAAGTCTCCTCTTAACAGCTGTTCTAGAGATGAGAAGGTGTGTCCAAACTTTTGGTCTGTACTGTACGTAGGTCACACATGGTCCGTCTCTTGCCGTTCATGTATACGTTGAAGAAATCATATAGAAAAATTGCGCGTGAGAACATATAGACAAAAGCAATATAATTGTTTATTGATATTCTGGTTAAAATAATCATAAAGTGGACAATGAATCAGCAATGGAATAGAAAAGACAATAGACACACAATAGGGCAGGCGTGGATCCTATGACGATGGCAAAGTATCACAAGGAAACATTATAATAAGTAACATGAGGTACCGTAAAACTGCCACCAGAATGTATTCATGCAACCTCCATACAGATAATAATAAGGGACTATTGCCCAAAACACTAGTATGTGCACATATACAGCAAGAAGCACAGCCAACCGTGTATAATAAAAGGTGGTTATCAACCAGTCCACATAACATATTAAAGTGCACTGCTATATATAATATAAGTCACATAGAGGAGGTGAAAACCAATGAAAATCAATGGGATGTAATCATTACCTGACCCAATGTGTGCTCTGCCCATACACCCTACGCGCGTTTCGACGTGCAGTCTTTTTCCAAGGGAGGAAGCAATGAAATGAAAGTATACGTTGAAGCAGATCTGTCACGCTCTGTTATAAAGGGTTTTGTGTTATGAACTGAAAAGATCAAAAAGTGTTCCCACCACTGAGAACCTCAGTGGCCATACACTTTAGTTGAAAGTGGTTGTCCAGGACTTAAAAATTGATGACCTATCCAGAATCTGATCGGCGGGGGTGCGAAATGTGCCACTCCCGCCGATCAACTGTTCTCGGTGCCACCACTACTCAGCATTACACAGCTCCATCTATGGAATAATGGCTGTGGCCAGGCACTGCACCTCTGCCCCCTATTAATATTCAGTCCCCAGTTGTGGTCAATACACAGTTGATGAAGCTACTCAACTGAGTAGTACCAGCCGGTGGTGGCACCCTGAAAATTGCTAGAATCTTGAAGAAATTCTCAAGTACAGCCATTAAAACTATCATTCGCAATAATGACACTGGCTCATGAGGACCCAGTCCAGGACCAAATAACTACCGCTGCTGCAGAGGATAAGTTCATCAGAGTTACCAGCCTCAGAAAATGCATATTGACAGTACCCCAGATAACAGCTGTTAGAAATTATGTACACACATCAAGTAGCAGACACATTTAATATCAACTGTACAGAGGAGATTGTGAAGAGCACACTTTATGGTCAGATTGCTGCAAAGAAGCCACTACTGAAGACCGCAAAAAAAAGAAGAGACTTGTTTGGGTCAATCAACACAAGACATTAGATCAGTGGAAATCTGTATTGTGGAAAAGTTTATTGATTGGGGTGACGGTGTTATTGAAAGCATAGGTCATCAATGTTTAAGTCTCAGAGAACCCCTTTAATATCAACCAAACCTGTCACTTTTGGTACAACCACCTGACAAATGAGCATGGGGGTATATTGAGTTTTCACCACAGGTAGCTGTTGGGGTGATGAGGATCAGACATGTTGGATGTTAACATGCTCAATCCTTTAGATCTACTTGGAGATAAGCCACCATAGGAGTTGTCTGATAGCGTAGGAGTTGTCACCTCTCCACATGACTAATGTGCTTGGGGGTATCTTGAGTTTCCCCACAGGTAGATGTGGAGAAGATAAAGATCAGACATGTTGGATGATAATATGCTCAATCCTTTAGATCTACTTGGCCACCATAGGAGGTGTCTGATGATAGCAGCTTATTCACCTCTCCCCATTACTAATGTACATGGTGGTATCTTGAGTTTTCCCCACAGGCAGGTGTTGAGGAAATAAAGATCAGACATGTTGGATGTTAACATGCTCAATCCTTTAGCTCTACTTGACCACCTCAGGAGGTGTCTGATAGCGGCTTATTCACCTCTCCACATGACTAATGTGCATGGGGGTATCTTGAGTTTCCCCACAGATAGATGTGGAGAAGATAAAGATCAGACATGTTGGATGATAACATGCTCAATCCTTTAGCTCTACTTGACCACCTCAGGAGGTGTCTGATAGCGGCTTATTCACCTCTCCACATGACTAATGTGCATGGGGGTATCTTGAAATTTCCCCACAGGTAGGTGTTGGGAGATGAAGATCAGACATGTTGGATGTTAACATGCTCAATCCTTTAGCTATTCTGATGGAGTTGACCTTGAACCTCACGGTGAAGTCTGTAGGTGATATACATAACGCACTGAGCATTAGGGCTATATATGAGCAGCGTATGCTATTGAATGTCCTCGCTGTGAGCGTCTATAGTTGCAGGGTAGAGGATGAACGCACCACTTCTATAACCATAAAAAACATGAGACATCATTAGGAAAAAGCCCTAAAGGCAACAGAAGCTGTAAATCCCGCAGACCCACAGTAATGAGCGCAGACCTGTTTGTTACCACTGAGCTCGGCAGTAAAGAGGTTAATTGTGCCTCGTCTCTACCCCTCCAAAGTGATGTCTCCCCAGGAAGCTAACAGCAGTCTCCTAAAAATACTTCTTGCGGTTTCAATAAAAGCATCAGCTTCAAAGGGCAGGACTCGGATCCTCTGCACCAGGCTGAGCCAAAGGAAGGGGGGAAGAAGAAGGAGGAAGAGGAAGCAAACATCCCCCGAGTCAGGTGCACAGGCTGCACTCACTGTATACCTCGCCTGTATACAGCCTGCGGCGAGGGATGGGGCATGTGCCCTGCCAGATGAGAGCCAGGGGGGCATGTGCCCTGCCAGATGAGAGCCAGGGGGGCATGTGCCCTGCCAGATGAGAGCCAGGGGGGGCGTGTGCCCTGCCAGATGAGAGCCAGGGGGGCATGTGCCCTGCCAGATGAGAGCCAGGGGGGTGGGGGGGGCATGTGCCCTGCCAGATAAGAGCCAGGGGGGCATGTGCCCTGCCAGATGAGAGCCAGGGGGGGCATGTGCCCTGCCAGATGAGAGCCAGGGGGGGCATGTGCCCTGCCAGATGAGAGCCAGGGGGGGCGTGTGCCCTGCCAGATGAGAGCCAGGGGGGGCATGTGCCCTGCCAGATGAGAGCCAGGGGGGGCATGTTCCCTGCCAGACGAGAGCCAGGGGGGCATGTGCCCCGACAGACGAGAGCCAGGGGGGCATGTGCCCTGCCAGATGAGAGCCAGGGGGGGCATGTGCCCTGCCAAATGAGAGCCAGGGGGGCATGTGCCCTGCCAGATGAGAGCCAGGGGGGTGGGGGGGGCATGTGCCCTGCCAGATAAGAGCCAGGGGGGGCATGTGCCCTGCCAGATGAGAGCCAGGGGGGGCATGTGCCCTGCCAGATGAGAGCCAGGGGGGGCATGTGCCCTGCCAGATTAGAGCCAGGGGGGGCATGTGCCCTGCCAGATGAGAGCCAGGGGGGGGCATGTGCCCTGCCAGATGAGAGCCAGGGGGGGCATGTGCCCTGCCAGATGAGAGCCAGGGGGGGCATGTGCCCTGCCAGACGAGAGCCAGGGGGGCATGTGCCCCAACAGACGAGAGCCAGGGGGGCATGTGCCCTGCCAGATGAGAGCCAGGGGGGCATGTGCCCTGCCAGATGAGAGCCAGGGGGGGCATGTGCCCTGCCAGACGAGAGCCAGGGGGGCATGTGCCCTGCCAGATGAGAGCCAGGGGGGCATGTGCCCTGCCAGATGAGAGCCAGGGGGGCATGTGCCCTGCCAGATGAGAGCCAGGGGGGCATGTGCCCTGCCAGATGAGAGCCAGGGGGGCATGTGCCCTGCCAGATGAGAGCCAGGGGGGCATGTGTCCTGCCAGACGAGAGCCAGGGGGGCAAAAAGTAATTTACCTTAGCCTGGGTAATAACAGTAAATATAGCACCAAGGAAGAAAAGTGATCTATTGCCCTGGATGAAAGAACCTCCCATCACTGCGCTGTATACATCCCCTATAACACTGCACCCATCGATAACACTAACTATATACACAGACTGTACCCACTAATGACACCACACTAACTATATACACGCACACTGCTTCTATTTCCTATATGCCAAGAGTGCACTCACTGGTTATATACAGTGCCTTGCGAAAGTATTCAGGCCCCTTTGAATTTTTCAACCTTTTCCAACATTTCAGGCTTCAAACATAAAGATAAAAATGTTAATGTTCTGGTGAAGAATCAACAACAAGTGGGACACAATTGTGAAGTTGAACGAAATGTATTGCTTATTTTAAACTTTTAAACATCAATTTTAACCATCTTCCCTGTCCCTGCTCAAGAAAAGCAGGCCCAAACCATGATGCTGCCACCACCATGTTTGACAGTGGGGATGGTGTGTTCAGGGTGATGAGCTGTGATGCTTTTACGCCAAACATATCGTTTGGCATTATGCCCAAATAGTTTGATTTTGGTTTTATCTGACCCAGAGAACCTTCTTCCACATGTTTGGTGTGTCTCCCAGGTGGCTTGTGGCAAACTTTAAACAACAATTTTTATGGATATGTAGCGCCCCTGAGACCATCAGGGTGCTACAAGGTTCTAAATCCCCACCAGGATGCAGGGCCTACCCCCTTAGGTACCCCAGTCCTGCTAACACCAAAAACCCAGGCAATACCAGTTTTCCCCAGCAATCCCCCATAACATGGTACCTAGCTATTGTGGGACCATGGATTGCCGCCTAGAGGTGGAGCCACTCCAGTCCACTAGTTGACCAGGTGGGAGGGGCAGACTGTAGAGAGTAGTTAGTTCAGAGTTGACTGTGGAAGTGTGAAGGTGGAAGTGAAGTGACTCCCTGACTCGGGTTGACGGTGACCTGGTACCCAGGAGAAGTAGTTGCCGGTGGAGTATGGTGGAATACTCCCGGAACTACGCACCGACGGGGTACAGGACCCTAGGACAGGAAAGAGCTTCAAGCCGACCTGTTAACATCTGCACAGCAAAGGGGACCATCAAGGACCTTGCTGACCCTAAAAAATCCGAAGACTCAGTAGCAAAGAGTGAGCCGGGGACAGGACCAGAGACTCCAACCCCACAGGGTTCACGCTACTACCAGGTGGACAGAGGTGGACAAACTACAAACTGGGGACCCCCAGTGTTCCATACCACGGGGACCCATTTACCAGAAACAGGTGCAGGGGAAGAAGGTACCAGAGAACTAGACTGGCACGGGACAAAGGGGACCTGGAGGCGAAACCAGTCGGCCTCGGGCAACCAGTTAACACTCGAAAAGTGAGTAAACCAGTTGCACTGAATACCTGTCTGGACTCCTTCTTCCAACGCCCACCACATCATACACCCGCTGGGGCAATACCCTACTTGCGGAGGGACTACCATATTAGCTGCATACCATCAGACCCAGTAGAGACATTCTGCAGCGGCGGCTCCCTACACTTAGCCGCAACACCGCAAGTGGCGTCACGAATAACTGATTCACAAATCACCTGTAAATATCCCCATTACAAAAAGGGCCCAGGGCACGGAACCGGGTAACGGCCACCACCGTGACATTCCCAATAGAGACACTGCCCAGAACCGAGAACCCCATATCCCTAGCTGCTACAGATATCTTTGAGAAATGGCTTTCTTTTTGCCACTCTTCCATAAAGGCAGATTTGTGCAGTGTACGACTGATTGTTGTCCTATGGACAGACTCTCCCACCTCAGCTGTAGATCTCTGCAGTTCATCCAGAGTGATCATGGGCCTCTTGGCTGCATCTCTGATCAGTCTTCTCTTTGTGTGAGATGAAAGTTTGGATGGACGGCCGGGTCTTGGTAGATTTGCAGTGGTATGATACTCCTTCCAGTTCAGTATGATCTCTTGCACAGTGCTTCTTGGGATGTTTAAAATTTTGGAAATCTTTTTGTAACCAAATCCGGCTTTAAACTTCTCCACAACAGTCTCACGGTCCTGCCTGTTGTGTTCCTTGGTCTTCATGATGTTCTCTGAGACTATCACAGAGCAGGTGCATTTATACGGAGACTTGATTACACACAGGGGATTATATTTATCATCATCAGTCATTTAGGACAACATTGGATCATTCAGAGATCCTCAATGAACTTCTGGAGTGAGTTTGCTGCACTGAAAGTAAAGGGGATGAATAATATTGCACGCCCCAATTTTCAGATATTTATTTTTTAAAAAAGTTTAAAATAAGCAATAAATTTTGTTCAATTTCACAATTGTGTCCCACTTGTTGTTGATTCTTCACCATAGCATTAACATTTTTATCTTTATGTTTGAAGCCTGAAATGTGGGAAAAGGTTGAAAAATTCAACGGAGCCGAATACTTTCGCAAGGCACTATATGAGTGTGTGACCTGTTTTTTTAAGAACAGGGTGGATCTATCAAAGTTTGACTTCCATAACATATGCTTGTTTGAGTGTATCACGGACGAATAAAGGAGATTTTTGAGGATCTCAGAAGTTGTTAGAACTTATCAAGCTGGAAAAGGTTATAAATAATGATGAGCAAGTTTCGCAATACTCGGATTTGCGATACTTGTAACGAGTACTGTCTAATACTCGTGTATGCATTCCGAATAGCATGTACAATGGAGAAAACTCGCAATGTAACAAGTAACCCAAATTCAGTACTATTCGTGCCATTAGCAAATAGTGCGGCATTTGGATTAATGGGGCTTTACACGCTACGATATCGTTAATGTTTGGTCGCCGGGGTCAAGTTGTTAGTGACGCACATCCGGCGTCATTAACGATATCGCAGCGTGTAATACTTACCAGCGACCTTAGGCGACCTCAAAAATGGTGAAAATCGTTCACCATGGAGAGGTCGTCCCAAAGTAAAAAATCGGTAATGGTTGTTTAGCGTTGTGGTTCATCGCTCATGCGGCAGCACACATCGCTATGTGTGACACCGCAGGAGCGAGGACCGTCTCCTTACCTGCCACAATGAGGAAGGAAGGAGGTGGGCGGGATGTTACGTCCTGCTCATCTCCGCCCCTCTGCTTTGATTGGCCGGCCGCTTAGTGACGTTGCGGTGACGCCGCTGTGATGCCGAACGTCCCTCCCCCTTGAAGGAGGGATTGTTCGGCAGTCACAGCGATGCCGCCGACCAGGTAAGTACATGTGACGCTACCGGAGCGATAATGTTCGCTACGGCAGCGATCACAAACAATCGCATGCGCGACGGGGGCGGGTACTTACACGGTCGCTATCGCTAGAAATTGCTAGCGATATCGCTACCGTGTAAAGCCCCCTTAACTCATTTTATTGCGAGTTTTCCCCATTGACTTGCATTGCACACACAATTCAGAATGTATACACGAGTATTAGACAGTACTCGTTACAAGTATCGCAAATCCTAGTATTGCGAAACTCGCTCATCATTAGTTATAAAACCAACTCTAAAGTTGTTTAGACTCTACCAATCCACAGTCAGACAGATTGTGTACAAGTGGAGGAAATTAATTACCATTATTACAGCTACCCTGGAGTGATCCACACATAAAAATCCCTTCAAGTGCAAAAAGTGTAACCGTACACAAAGTCACCAAGAAACCCAAGGTAACCTCTAATCAACTAAAGGCCTCTCTCACATTTGCTAATGTTAATGTCATGGCGACTCTAGACTCTGCTCACATTGCAAAGTCTGGCAGGCAACTTAATGCTTTTTATTTTCTCAGCCAGAGCCAGGCGTCGACTGTTTAGTGCTCTCTGGTCTTTGGTTTAGAAGGAGTTAATTCCTGTTGGCTGGTGAATTCTTGCTGGGGCCACAGGATGCTGACATCCTATCACAGCCACCTCCACCATATAAAAAATGGTGGAACCTAACCTCACATGCCGAAGATAGCTCTAGCTTTGCTCCAGCGTTATCAGTCCTTGTGCATGGTGACCCATTTGTTGGTGAGTTGTTGTATGCAGTGGAAATATCCTTGTTGCTTGTTTATTTCCTCCCTGTACATTATTTCTCCCTGAGCACGTACTGCCTTTTCCCCTGTTGCTATTTGTGGGATTCATTACTCCTGTCCCAGCCCTCCCTGGGGGTGTTAAGACCAGGGCTGCTTAGGAGTTAGGGCTATGCTAGCGGTCCAGACTTGGCTACCATCAAGCCTACCTCTGGAATAAGGGACAGTATAGGGTCCCTAATCTGAGGGCCAGTCTAGGTGCCCTTACTCCTGGTTACCATGTCATACCCGTGACAGTTAAGAACACTGCTGCCCATCTGCAGTTTGCTAAAGATCACATGGACAAGTCAGGAGGCTACAGGAGCAGCGTTTGTGGACAGATGAGAACCAAATTTGGCTTTTTTTTGTTTAAATGAAAACCGTTATGTTTGGAGAAAGAAAAATACTGCATTACAGCATAAAATCCTGATACCGTCTGTGGAAATCAGCGAATTCTAAAGGAAAATTTTTCATGGCATCTTTCTACCATGAGTTGAATCACAAGAAACCGTAGGTCATGCAGCAAGACAATATAAAATCAAAGTCCTCACCGTAATCCTATAGAAATATTGTGGAAGGACGTAAAGCGAGTGGATCATGGGAAAAAACCCCATCATAATTGAGGTAAAGCTGTTTTGTAGGGAGAAATACACTAAAATTCCTCCAAGCCGATGTCAGGAGTGTGTCACTGGTGACAGACAGTCATGTGGTTTCTGGCAATAGAAGGTCACAGTGTTTGGCTGCGCAGAATGCTCCCTGACTTTATATTGTTCCTGCTGTCAGTATTCATTGGTGTAGGTAGGACCCCAGGGACAAGTAGTAGGTTCGGTCAGGGGTCACCATCTTCCCTTTCCCTAGACACAGCGTTTCCCTTCCATTCCCTTTCGACATTCGCTTGGTACTTCCCGGTACCTAGCAAGACAGCCGATGTGCAGGACTTATCAACAATGTTTAGATGCAGTTATTGCCGCACAAGGGGGTCACACCAGATACTGAGATCAAAGATTTGTAAACTTCTATCACCCAAAGATATGTGATGTTGGATCATTTTACTCATTGAAAAATTAGTCTACAAGATTTTGGTGGTAAAACCTTGTAAAAATGAAGTGAACAATAATTGTACAATAACTTCTTTATGCAAAATATTAGATAAAAGGAACAAAGCAGTGCCTCTGCCATGAGGGACACATAGGAGCACACAGAATGACATTAATAAATGAATGGTAACTAATGCCGTGTAGGCATAACAAAATGACCAAATTAAAGCCTGTTTCCTATGGAACAGATATAGTAAATACTAGCTGCACTACCCGGCTTCGCCCGGGTTAATAGCTGCTGTTAACAAAATAGAATGTATTAACAAAAATGTATTCTGCACACAAAAACCACAAAACAAATAGATAGAAATGTAATTATTAAAAGGCAAAAACTAAGCTAATAGAAGCATTTCACAACATATATTTCAACACCACAGATATTCCGCACAGATTTAACTAAATTGGCCAAGTAATGTGCTCCGTCTGTCTCTTTCCAGGTCTGTCTCTTTCCAGGTCTGTCTCTTTCCAGGTCTGTCTCTTTCCAGGTCTGTCTCTTTCCAGGTCTGTCTCTTGCCCCGTCTGTCTCTTTCCCCGTCTGTCTCTTTCCTCGTCTGTCTCTTTCCCCGTCTGTCTTTCTCCGTCTGTCTCTTTCCCCGTCTGTCTTTCTCCATCTGTCTCTTTCCCCATCTGCCTGTCTCTGTCTGTCTCTTTCTTTGTATGTCTCTCTCTGTTTCTTTCCTCATCTGTCTCTTTCCAGGTCTGTCTCTTTCCCAGGTCTGTCTCTTTCCCAGTCTGTCTCCCTGTCTCTTTTTTTTCCTTTCTGTCTCTTTCCCTGTCTGCCTGTCTCTGTCTGTCTCTTTCCCCGTCTGCCTATATCAAGGTCTGTGTCTTTCCCCATCTATCTTTGTCTATCTCTCTGGCTGTCTCCTCCTTCCCTGTCTGCCTGTCTCTGTCCCTGTCTGCATGTCTGTCTGTCTCTTTCCCCATCTGTCTCTTTCCAGGTCTGTCTCTTTCCAGGTCTGTCTCTATCTCTCTGTCTCTTTCCCTGTCTGTCTCTCTGTCTGTCTCTCTCTATCCGTCTCCCCACCGACATCTTATTACCTCACATATAAGCTTCTTACACTATGAATGTCTTTTGTTCCTATAGCAACCACTCACAGCTCCTAATAATAACCTGTAGTTCCAGGTATCATTTACTTTAATGGAGGCATGTTTTTTTGGAGCGTAACTGTAAAACGCAGGGTTATATTTTCCTGTCAAAACATAGTCTACGACGTTCCCTGGGTCACATGAGGTGTCTGTGCAAAATTTCGTGATTGTAAATGCGACGGTGCGGATACACTTTTCGTTTCACTTTTTCCCTATTATGTAGATAGGGGCAAAATTGATTGGTAAATTGGAACGCGTGGGGTTAAAATTTCGCCTCACAAAATAGCCTATGATGCTCTCGGGGTCCAGACGTGTGAGTGTGCAAAATTTTGTCGCTGTAGCTGCGATATGCAGATGACAATCCCGGACATACACACACACACACACACACACACAGACACACACACACACACACACACACACACACACACACAGACACACACACACACACACACACACACACACACACACACACACACATACATACACACAGACACACATACACATTCAGCTTTATATATTAGATTCACATATCTGAAGGTCTCATCATAGTTCCTAGAATGAATGTGGCCAGACATAGGGCAACAGGTGATCAGGTATATGTAGAAGAAATAGATAAATCAATAGTATATAAAGTGCAGCAGGAATAAGGTGCCCAGGTGCATCAGTAATTTACCTGACAGCTCATGTATGGCTCCAATCATTGGGCGTTGTGTGACATTACACCATGGGATTAAGTCTTCGAGGATTTCTTTTTCATTAATAAATTGGTGAACGAGGGTGTCAGGCTACCACCAGGGGGAGCTGGACCCCTGCAGGAAAAGACACTACACAGAGCTTAATCAGCATGGAGGTGGACACACAGTGTGTGCTGAAGCACTGCCCTGCAGAGTCAGCCAGAATACAGAGGCCATGGGGTGTGCGGGGATGGTCAGGCAGGCCAGGTCATACACAGTACGGTGAGAAGGAAGACTGGAGGAACGAGCAAAAGCGAGGTCGAGGTCAGGCCGAGGTCAGTACCATAGGAAGCAACCGAGTGGGGAGGTAGGAGAAGGTGGAACAACTGGGGCTATTGTGAGAAGGAAGGAGGTGGGACGGAACACAGACAGAGTACAGGGGAAGGACGGATCAGGAAACACAGGGACCAGCAATCAGTGCTAAGCTTTTAGCCGGCGCTGGTTCACCAGAGATGACAGAATTTAAATCATCCAAGCTTCGGAAGTGAGGCCCGAGAGAAGGCTCCGTCCCTTGCCATGTGGATGGGGCGGTGGAACCATGACAGGGGCAGTGTGGGGGAGTCTTTATTCAAATAAACTAGTTTTTCCTATGTGTGTTTTCTAACTGTACCCTTGCTGGGTTAGTAGCAGGGGTGTCTGATAGACACCTCTCCATTACTAACCCCTGGGCTTGATGCCAGCTGTCAACTCATAGCTAGCATCAACCCCAAAAGCATTACCCTAATTACCAATGCACCAGGCAATCAGAATTAGCTGGCAAAACGCCAGAATTGGAGCATCTAATGGGTGCGCCACATCTATGGCAGCTGAGGGCTGCTATTTTTAGGCTGGGAAGGATCTAATAACCATGAGCCTCCCCAGCTTGATAATACCAGCCCACAGCTGTCTGCTTTTCTTGCAGTGGTTATCAAAAATAGGGGGGACCCCACGTCATTAATTTTTTCTTTATTGTTCACAGCAGTATACAAGTATCTTCTGCATGCGATAAAACTTGTTGATTAACTGCACTTCAGCCTTTCAACAAACTTTATTAGCATACGAACAGAACCCAAACGCTGACTTTTTATTAAGACTTGAGACTTGGATACCCGGTGTCTTGTACGACCCCCGAACTTTACCATTCGGCATCACTCATCCCTAGTTGGATGTTGTACTCCAGGGGTGAGGATTCGGATTTTGTACACCGGGGGTGAGGGGTAGAATACAGTACACTGGAGGGGAAGGGATGGATGTTATACATTGAGAGCAAATGGGCCGGGTGTTATACACCAGGGGAGAGCGGCCGGATGTTATACATCGGGTTCAAGGGGCCAGATGTTATACACCGGGGGCAAAGGGGCAGGATGTTATATACCAGGGCGAGAGGCCAAATTTTATACACTGGGGCAACAGTGCTGAATGGTTGTACATCGGGAGCGAGGGGCCAGATGTTATACACTGGGGGCAAGGGGCTGGATGTTATTTATACACCTGAAGCAAAGGGGATAAATGTCATACACCTGGGGCAATGGGCCGGATGTTATACACCGGAGCAATGGGCTGGATGTTATACACTGGGGGCAATGGGCCGGATGTTATACACCGGAGCAATGGGCTAGATGCTATACACCGGGGGCAATGGGCCGGATGTTATTGTGTCGCCCAGGGATAGGGGGTACTCAGATCCGGGCCAAGGGGTCGCTTCTGGAGGTATCACGGTGGCGAGACCCGGTCTGTGATCCCAGGCACCACAACGAAAAGGGGCATTATATACAGGGGAGATTTGTATGTTCCGTGATGCCACCCGTGGTGTGCGGTGAGGTAATGGAGCACCGCCGCTGCCGGTCACAGGATCCCGGGGATGGTAATGGGCAGCAAGGTAGTGATTTTCCCTCAACGGGTAGGGTGTTGATGTCCCGGGACCCCGGTGTGATGGATTGGGGAGTAACGGGTGCAGTCCACGGCTTGGACCGGGTGGTGCAGGAGTACTCGCAGTATAAGCAATAACTGACACGAGTCCAGAATTTCACCAAGTTGCTGGTAACTGGTGCCCACGGCCGGCTGCTGTGAGGACGGGTCCTACACCCGTGTGTGTAATTCGGGTGTTTTTCTCCCAGCTCCCCACGGGAGCTTCTCCCTGACTTCTCCCCTCCAGCAGACTGACCGCAGCTCAAACTCTGCTCTCACCAAACTCCCCTCTCCCCCCTCCCATTTTCCTGAGGAGGGGGCGAGTGGGGCCTGCTTGGCTGGTGTGTGTTTGTCTGGAAACTCCCCAAGGGAGTGTGAGATCTGCACCAAAACATGGATGCAGACCTCTGTGACACCCTGGTTTTGCCAGGGCAGCACATTATACACCGGAGCAATGGGCTGGATGTTATACACCGGGGGCAATGGGCCGGATGTTATACACTGGAGCAATGGGCTGGATGTTATACACCGGGGGCAATGGGCTGGATGTTATACACCGGAGCAATGGGCTGGATGTTATACACCGGGGGCAATGGGCTGGATGTTATACACCGGAGCAATGGGCTTGATGTTATACAGTGGGGGCAATGGGCCGGATGTTATACACCGGGGGCAATGGACTGGATGTTATACAACGGGGGCAATGGGCTGGACGTTATACACCGGAGCAATGGGCTTGATGTTATACACCGGGGGCAATGGGCTGGATGTTATACACCGGGGGGCAATGGGCCGGATGTTATACACCAGGGGCAATGGGCTTGATGTTATACACTGGGGGCAATGGGCTGGATGTTATACACCGGAGCAATGGGCTTGATGTTATACACTGGGGGCAATGGGCCGGATGTTATACACCGGGGGCAATGGGCTGGATGTTATACACCGGGGGCAATGGGCTGGACGTTATACACCGGAGCAATGGGCTTGATGTTATACACTGGGGGCAATGGGCCGGATGTTATACACCGGGGGCAATGGGCTGGATGTTATACACCGGGGGCAATGGGCTGGACGTTATACACCGGAGCAATGGGCTTGATGTTATACACTGGGGGCAATGGGCCGGATGTTATACACCGGGGGCAATGGGCTGGATGTTATACACCGGGGGCAATAGGCTGGACGTTATACACCGGAGCAATGGGCTTGATGTTATACACTGGGGGCAATGGGCCGGATGTTATACACCGGGGGCAATGGGCTGGATGTTATACACCAAGGGGAAAGGGGCATAAAATGTATGTTTCTTTTTTTTACCAAAGTACCAAATTACTGGAATTTTTTTTTTGCAGTATTTGATAATTTAAAAAAAGAAATTACGATAATTAAATGAATTGTTTTATTGAGCTTGATTTCCTCACCATTTTCAAGATCTCTGCTTTCTGCCAGTGAATAGTTTTATGAATTAGCTGAAATAGCCTCAAACACAATACACACCTAATACTTCTTGCATTTAAAGTTTTTCTCCATTTGTAGCCGGACAATCCTCTGTGACTAATAGCTGACAGCCATCACCCATAGACTACAATGGCATCCATTTAACGTTTTCTTAACTTTTCATGAAGCAGCCATTAAACATATGTCATATTTCGTGAGTGATGGATCTCACTGTCACCCATCTGTTTAACACATCTGTCATCAACAGGTTAAAATGGCATCTGTTCAATGGGTTCGTCAAAAATGTATGAATGTGACTTGAGCGATTCTTGATTTCCCCTATGGAATCGCTGCGGCAAAGTGAACACTTTTTACCATATTTCATCTTCTACTTGACTGCTGCTGGGTGATCGCTTAATTATCAGGTCTGAAGTTGGAAATCCATCATTTTTGTAGTGAATTTTCTTTACTGTTTTTGTTTTTTACCTCTACATTATTGAAAAAAAAAACTGATGCCATTAAGAAACTGTCAGCGAGTAGGCTCACACATATTAACAATATAAATTCAAAATTTCAAAACATTTAAGTTTTTCCAGTATATTCTACGCCGTGACATAGTGGTGATTGCCAGCAGCCGTGTTGATTGCCAGCAGCTATTTGGTACCTCCTTGTGGCCCTCACTGAAACCCTTCCACAAGTTCAGTACTGGACGCCTTATCTCACAAGCAGATCAATGGTATTTTAAGACAATAATGATGTACTTGTAATTTGCCCTTTGAACTTCTGATTTATTTTTTTTGCTTTTTCTGAAATCTGACAAAAAAAATCAACATAAAATTCTAAATAAAACATTATACAATGGCCTGGCTTGTTCTTAATGAATTCCCACAATATGGAATTCTGTGCAGTGCATGATTCAACACTTCATTAATTTATTAGCTGCTCAGACTCTATGTATTGTTATAATTTTTAACTTTTTATTACATTTTTCATGTCACCCTCTTAATACCCTAATCCTCTTACTAACTCCATCCTAAGCCTAGCACTAACTATAGTCCTAGTATTACAGGATTAATCCTAACTAACTCTAGCCCTAGTATTAACCCGAGCACTAACCCTAGCCTTAATATTAAGCCTAGCATTAACCCTAGCACTAGTATTAAGCCTAGCACTAACCCTAGCTGTAGTATTAAGCTTATCATTAACCCTAGCCCTAGTATTAACCATAGCATTAAAACTAGCCCTAGTATTAAGCCTAGCACTAACCCTAGTATTAAGCCTAGCACTAACCCTAGTATTAAGCCTAGCACTAACCCTAGTATTAAGCCTAGCACTAACCCTAGTCCTAGCATTACAGGATTAACCCTAGCACTAACCCTAGTATTAAGTGTAGCACTAACCTTAGCCGTAGTATTAAGCCTAGCATTAACCCTAGCCCTAGTATTAACCCTAGCACTAACCATAGGCCTAGTATTAACCCTAGCACTAACCCCAGCCCTAGTATTACAGTATCAACCCTAGCACTTACCCTAGCCCTAGTATTAACCCTAGCACTAACCCTAGCCCTAGTATTAACCCTAGCACTAACCCTAGCCCTAGTATTAACCCTAGCACTAACCCTAGTATTATAGTATTAACCCTTGCACTAACCCTAGCACTAATCCTAGCCCTAACCATAGTAGTACAGTATTAATCCTAACACTAATCCTAGCACTAACCCTAGCACTAATCCTAGCCCTAGTATTACAGTAATAACCCTAGCCCTAACCCAAGCCTTAGTATTATAGTATTAGCCTAAGCACTAATCCTAGCACCTCAACACTAGCCCTAGCCCTAACCCTATCATTATAGTATTAACCCTAGCACTAACCCTAGCCCTAGTATTATAGTATTAGCCCTAGCACTAATCCTAGCCCTAGTATTATAGTATTAACTTAACATACTGAGATAACAAAGCTTAATTAATCATACTGAGCCTTGTTATTTTAGTCACTTCTTATGCAAATTGTGAACTCTCATTTGGTGCGCTCTGCATAGGCAGGATTAGATGAGCACCCACTGAGCCAGTGCGCCCCTCTAGGAGTCAGTAGAACAGTCACTGCTGGCATTAGATAAGACTGGGAGAATAGCTCTGGTTACCACTGGTTGTCCACATAATAGTAGGAACCATTCCCCTGTCCCATGCATGAGAGGAGCAGGGCTATGCTAGCTATGAGCCGGACAGTGCTCGGCTTTCTCCGCCAGTGCATACACGTTCATGCTGGATTTAAGCTTCATTCAAACAAGGTGCATAAGCAGAGGCGTAAGTGGAAGCTCATGAGTCCCAAAGCAAAGGCTCCAATGGGGCCCCCAATTATAGCAAGTCTTTAATAGCATTGGCTTTTTTATATAAGCAAAAGGGACTTTTTGAGCTGCCAAGGCTCCAGGGCGGAGGTGATTGCACCCCCAGCACCTAGTGTAGTTATTCCCCTGATAATAAAAGTCCCAATTTTAAAACTGATGGAAATTTCACTGGTGAAACCCCAGGTAATAAGACACTTATCACCAGTAGAAAACTCACCTGTGCTACCTTCAACATACAGCATTTCATACTGTGGCTCTGATGTCCTGTTACACTAAATTATGTCCAAAAACATATTCCCCATTTCTAGACCACCAGGGACCTGGACCACCAGGCACCTAAACCACTAGGGACCTAGACCACCAGGCACCTAGACCACCAGGGACCTAGACCACGAGGGACCTAAACCAGAAGTGACCTAGAACACCACAGGAATATTGCCTCCTGAGATTATCAATGATAGTTTTGCAAACTATTTTGTTTACTTAGACCACCAGGCATATACAGATTTTGAAAATACGAACAAGACTATGTTTGAACATTTATATGGTGCAGACTGCACTTTTTTTTACCCAAGTTAGAACATTATTAAAAAAAAAACAGCCTTGAGAAATATGAGCACAACAAGGTAATACAAGAAAAGTCGTAATTACTCATTGTGTTATCATCATATGTACCCTCTATCTATCTATCTATCCCTCTATCTATCTATCTATCCCTCTACCTATCCCTCTATCTATCCCTCTATCTATCCCTCTATCTATCTATCTATCCCTCTATCTATCCCTCTATCTATCCCTCTATCTATCCCTCTATCTATCCCTCTATCTATCTATCTATCTATCTATCTATCTATCTATCTATCCCTCTATCTATCTATCCCTCTATCTATCTATCTATCTACCCCTCTATCTATCCCTCTATCTATCTATCTATCTATCTATCCCTCTATCTATCTATCCCTCTATCTATCTATCTATCTATCTATCTATCCCTCTATCTATCTATCTATCTATCCCTCTATCTATCTATCCCTCTATCTATCCATCTATCTTATCTATCTATCCCTCTATCTACCCCTCTATCTATCCCTCTATCTATCTATCTATCTATCCCTCTATCTATCTATCTATCTATCTATCTATCTATCCCTCTATCTATCTATCCCTCTATCTATCTATCTATCTACCCCTCTATCTATCCCTCTATCTATCTATCTATCTATCTATCCCTCTATCTATCTATCCCTCTATCTATCTATCTATCTATCTATCTATCTATCTATCCCTCTATCTATCTATCCCTCTATCTATCTATCCCTCTATCTATCCATCTATCTTATCTATCTATCCCTCTATCTACCCCTCTATCTATCCCTCTATCTATCTATCTATCTATCTATCTATCCCTCTATCTATCTATCCCTCTATCTATCTATCTATCTATCTATCTACCCCTCTATCTATCCCTCTATCTATCTATCTATCTATCTATCTATCTATCTATCTATCTATCTATCTATCTATCCCTCTATCTATCTATCCCTCTATCTACCCCTCTATCTATCCCTCTATCTATCTATCTATCTATCCCTCTATCTATCTATCCCTCTATCTATCTATCTATCTATCTATCCCTCTATCTATCTATCCCTCTATCTATCTATCCCTCTATCTATCTATCTATCTATCTATCTATCTATCTATCTATCCCTCTATCTATCTATCCCTCTATCTATCTATCCCTCTATCTATCTATCTATCTATCTATCCCTCTATCCCTCTATCTATCTATCTATCTATCCCTCTATCTATCTATCTATCTATCTATCTATCTATCCCTCTATCTATCTATCTATCTATCTATCTATCTATCTATCCCTCTATCTATCTATCCCTCTATCTATCTATCTATCCATCTATCTATCTATCCATCTATCCCTCTATCTATCTATCTATCTATCCCTCTATCTATCCTCTATCTATCTATCTATCTATCTATCTATCTATCCCTCTATCTATCTATCCATCTATCCCTCTATCTATCTATTTATCATTGTTTTTGGAATGATTTATGCTGTGGTCTGGTAGGTAAAAGGACCTGAATGCCTGAAACTCTGTGCTTTTTTTATCACTCTTGATTAGAGATTATCAGCTACTATTCCAGTATTCGTCATTATATGAACAATGCTCGGGTTCCCCAGTGTTTTGCATTACATTCATTATTAGTGACAAATACTGGAATAGTCCTTTGGGATTTCTTAAAAATAATCCAAACACGAATAGTTTCTATTTGCTCATCACTTGTGTTTATCTATCCATCCATCCTGCCATCTATCTACCTATCTCATATTTATCTATCCATCTATAACTATCCTTCCATTCGTCTATTTATCCCAATCTATTATCCCTCTATCTATCCCGCTAGTAATTATGTATCTATTTATCCATCAGTCTATCCCCATCTATCTATCTATCCCCCATCTATCTATCTATCTATCTATCCCTCTATCTATCCCCCATCTATCCCTCTATCTATCTATCTATCCCTCTATCTATCTATCTATTTATCTATCTATCCCTCTATCTATCTATCCCCCATCTATCCCTCTATCTATCTATCTATCTATCCCCCATCTATCTATCTATCTATCTATCCCTCTATCTATCTATCCCCCATCTATCCCTCTATCTATCCCTCTATCTATCCCTCTATCTATCCATCCATTTATCTATCCCTCTATCTATCTATCCATCTATCTATCTATCCCTCTATCTATCTATCTATCTATCTATCCCTCTATCTATCCCTCTATCTATATATCCCCCATCTATCTATCTATCCCCCATCTATCCCTCTATCTATCCCCCATCTATCTATCTCTCTATCTATCCCTCTATCTATCTATATATCTATAACAATCCATCTATTAATCATTCTATCTATCGATCTATCTATCACTCTATTATACATTTATCTATCTATCCCTCTTTCTATCTATCTATCTATCTATCTATCTATCTATCTATCCCTCTATCTATCTATCCCCCATCTATCTATCTATTTATCTATCCCTCTATCTATCCCTCTATCTATCTATCCATCTATCTATCCCTCTATCTATCTATCTATCCCTCTATCTATCTATCCCCCATCTATCTATCTATTTATCTATCTATCCCTCTATCTATCTATCCCCCATCTATCCCTCTATCTATCTATCTATCCCTCTATCTATCTATCCCCCATCTATCTATGTATCTATCTATCCCCCATCTATCCCTCTATCTATCCCTCTATCTATCTATCTATCTATCCCTCTATCTATCCCTCTATCTATATATCCCCCATCTATCTATCTATCTATCCCCCATCTATCCCTCTATCTATCCCCCATCTATCTATCTCTCTATCTATCCCTCTATCTATCTATATATCTATAACAATCCATCTATTAATCATTCTATCTATCGATCTATCTATCACTCTATTATACATTTATCTATCTATCCCTCTTTCTATCTATCTATCTATCTATCTATCTATCTATCTATCTATCTATCTATCCCTCTATCTATCTATCTATCTATCCATCTATCTATCCATCTATCTATCCGTCTAATTATCCCTCTATTTATCCCTTTATCTATCTATCCGTCTATTTCTCATTTTCTGTTTTTGAAAGATTGCTGCCCTCCTGTAGGTGAGTTTGGATGACTTTCTGACCGTCTATTGTACTATCATACACAATATGATGACAATCACAGCTTGTTTCTATGGTATAATATATATATATATATATATATATATATATGTCTTTAAGCCTATAAGCCTATGTACATATATATATACACATACACTAACCAGAATATGACGATTCCGACAATAACTTCCACCATAAGTTGACTTTCCCCGCTCCTTCATCGATCCATATCTACACCATTTCTACCATTTCTAAATCTTCTACCAATTCCTAGAGAAAACCACTATAATGAGAGATGCAACAGGATACACTCTTGCCACATCCCTATATATATATATATATATATATATATATATATATATATATACATATATATATATATATATATATATATATATATATATATACAGACAGGTGCTCACAATGCTCTCCATCATTTCACACCCAGATAAAGTTCTCCCCCAGGTCACCCTGCCCGCATCACACCCCCCTGAATGTTAGACACCTCAACTTCCTGCAGACATACAATAACTTTATAGTACAGCAGAATACAAGAACAGTTGGAAGCCCCCCAGTGTCCAGAGCACAAGCCCCCCGCATAATGAGTGGCCTGGATGAGCCTCACCTCTGCTGCCAGGCTGTCTGCTCCAGCTCTAGATGTGCAGCTGCTGATGACAGCATACACAGGAGATGCAGCGTCTTCGGTGCCTCCTCTTCTTGTCTTGGCTTGCTGAGGGGCTGAGGAGTCTGGCTGTCTCACTGTCTACCTCCTTGGACATGGCTTGAGCCTCCTTGATCTCAGTCTGGCTGTCCCTGGCTGCTCATCGCTCTGTGTCTCCCCCTCCCCTGTATGTCCTTTCCCTTCTGCCCCCTCCCATGCTTGCTTTTTTTTCGTCTCACTTCTTTTTTTCTGTCTGTCCCTCACCGCCTTGACTCTTGGCTCATCCCCCACAGATCTCCATGCTGCCCTCTCCCCTGCACTCCCAGCCTCCATCTATATATCTTCTTTATTTCCCCCAAGCCCTCCTCTCCTCCCACTTACTGTATTTCCTCTCTACTATTCCATCTCTCACACTTATTTTCATTAAAAGTGACACCGGTGGCCCCCCAGGCGCCAGGAAGGTGACCCCCACAGTCACCCCCTCCAGGAAGGTGCGCTACCTGAGGTGCTTTTTATTTCTTCTCTGGCCATACTCTGTAATCATCTCACAGAAATAATGTGGATTTCAGCGTCTCCTTATTCCCAGCTGCCTGAATTTATCCCTGCAAGCAAGGAGCTGAGTAATGCTCACACCCTTAGGAAAGACACCGGCGTAATAAATACATAGGATTATTCCCCTATAAAGCTCCCACGTCGCCCTTTAACTTGGCATGCTAATGAAAACTTCAAACCGCAGCCATGTAAATTAACCAGTGCGGCAGATTTCCTCTTAAACTAACCCGGTTATGGGGAAGCTTATTCAGAAATTCACAGATTATTATATTCGCTGCGGCGGTAAAAAGTTACGTTATAATCCTGAGGAAGAAAGAACCGGGATTAACATGTAAACAACCAAATTACTGAGAAGCACGGATACCAGGATTATTTATCAGAAAATCATTCATTCAAATATCTGACAGTATTATTGTAGTTATATTCTTGTACATCAGAGCAGTATTATAGCGGTTATATTCTGTACATAAGAGCAGTATTATAACAGTTATATTCTTGTACTTATAGGGCAGTATTATAGTAATTATATTCTTGTACATCGGAGCAGTGTTATATTCTTGGGATAGGAGCAGTATTATAGTAGTTATATTCTTATACATAAGGGCAGTATTATAGTAGTTATATTCTTATACATAAGGGCAGTATTATAGTAGTTATATTCTTGTACATAGGAGCAGTATTAAAGTAGTTATATTCTTGTACATAGGGGGCAGTATTATAGTAGTTATATTCTTATACATCAGAGCAGTATTATAGCGGTTATATTCTTGTACATAGGGGCAGTATTATAGCGGTTATATTCTTGTACATAGGGGCAGTATTATAGTAGCTATATTCTTGTACATCGGAGCAGTATTATAGTAGTTATATTCTTGGGATAGGAGCAGTATTATAGTAGTTATATTCTTGTACATAGGGGCAGTATTATAGTAGTTATATTCTTGTACATAGGAGCAGTATTATAGTAGTTATATTCTTGTACATAGGAGCAGTATTATAGTAGTTATATTCTTGTACAAAGGAGCAGTATTATAGTAGTTATATTCTTGTACATCAGAGCAGTATTATAGCGGTTATATTCTTGTACATAGGAGCAGTATTATAGTAGTTATATTCTTGTACATAGGGGCAGTATTATAGTAGCTATATTCTTGTACATCGGAGCAGTATTATAGTAGTTATATTCTTGTACATAGGAGCAGTATTATAGTAGTTATATTCTTGTACATAGGGGGCAGTATTATAGTAGTTATATTCTTCTACATCAGAGCAGTATTATAGCGGTTATATTCTTGCACATAGGGGCCATATTATAGTAGATATATTCTTGTACATAGGGGCAGTATTATAGTAGTTATATTCTTGGGATAGGAGCAGTATTATAGTAGTTATATTCTTGTACATAGGGGCAGTATTATAGTAGTTATATTCTTGTACATAGGAGCAGTATTATAGTAGTTATATTCTTCTACATAGCGACAGTATTATAGTAGTTATATTCTTGTACATAGGAGCAGTATTATAGTAGTTATATTCTTGTACATCAGAGCAGTATTATAGCGGTTATATTCTTGTACATAGGAGCAGTATTATAGTAGTTATATTCTTGTACATAGGGGCAGTATTATAGTAGTTATATTCTTGTACATAGGAGCAGTATTATAGTAGTTATATTCTTGTACATAGGAGCAGTATTATAGTAGTTATATTCTTGTACATCAGAGCAGTATTATAGCGGTTATATTCTTGTACATAGGAGCAGTATTATAGTAGTTATATTCTTGTACATAGGGGCAGTATTATAGTAGTTATATTCTTGTACATAGGAGCAGTATTATAGTAGTTATATTCTTGTACATAGGGGGCAGTATTATAGTAGTTATATTCTTGTACATAGGAGCAGTATTATAGTAGTTATATTCTTGTACATCAGAGCAGTATTATAGCGGTTATATTCTTGTACATAGGAGCAGTATTATAGTAGTTATATTCTTGTACATAGGGGCAGTATTATAGTAGCTATATTCTTGTACATCGGAGCAGTATTATAGTAGTTATATTCTTGTACATAGGGGGCAGTATTATAGTAGTTATATTCTTGTACATAGGGGCAGTATTAAAGTAGTTATATTCTTGTACAAAAGAGCAGTATTATAGTAGTTATATTCTTGTACAAAAGAGCAGTATTATAGTAGCTATTTTCTTGTACAAAAGAGCAGTATAGGAATACTCTTGTACATAGGGGCAGTATTATAGTAATTACCGTATATGCTTGTATATAGGGGCAGTATTATAGTAGTTATACTCTTGTACATAGGGGCAGTATTATAGTAGTTGTATTCTTGTACATAGGGGACAGTATTATACTAGTTATATTCTTGTACATAGGGGGCAGTATTATAGTAGTTATATTCTTGTACATCAGAGCAGTATTATAGCGGTTATATTCTTGCACATAGGGGCCATATTATAGTAGATATATTCTTGTACATAGGGGCAGTATTATAGTAGTTATATTCTTGGGATAGGAGCAGTATTATAGTAGTTATATTCTTGTACATAGGGGCAGTATTATAGTAGTTATATTCTTGTACATAGGAGCAGTATTATAGTAGTTATATTCTTCTACATAGCGACAGTATTATAGTAGTTATATTCTTGTACATAGGAGCAGTATTATAGTAGTTATATTCTTGTACATCAGAGCAGTATTATAGCGGTTATATTCTTGTACATAGGAGCAGTATTATAGTAGTTATATTCTTGTACATAGGGGCAGTATTATAGTAGTTATATTCTTGTACATAGGAGCAGTATTATAGTAGTTATATTCTTGTACATAGGAGCAGTATTATAGTAGTTATATTCTTCTACATAGCGACAGTATTATAGTAGTTATATTCTTGTACATAGGAGCAGTATTATAGTAGTTATATTCTTGTACATCAGAGCAGTATTATAGCGGTTATATTCTTGTACATAGGAGCAGTATTATAGTAGTTATATTCTTGTACATAGGGGCAG
Source organism: Anomaloglossus baeobatrachus (assembly GCF_048569485.1). Lineage (NCBI taxonomy): Eukaryota > Metazoa > Chordata > Amphibia > Anura > Aromobatidae > Anomaloglossus > Anomaloglossus baeobatrachus. Next base: position 902,447,143 of record NC_134353.1, on the reverse strand, counting down.
TATTATAGTAGCTATATTCTTGTACATCGGAGCAGTATTATAGTAGTTATATTCTTGGGATAGGAGCAGTATTATAGTAGTTATATTCTTGTACATAGGGGCAGTATTATAGTAGTTATATTCTTGTACATAGGGGCAGTATTATAGTAGTTATATTCTTGTACATAGGAGCAGTATTATAGTAGTTATATTCTTGTACATAGGGGGCAGTATTATAGTAGTTATATTCTTGTACATAGGGGCAGTATTAAAGTAGTTATATTCTTGTACAAAAGAGCAGTATTATAGTAGTTATATTCTTGTACAAAAGAGCAGTATTATAGTAGCTATTTTCTTGTACAAAAGAGCAGTATAGGAATACTCTTGTACATAGGGGCAGTATTATAGTAATTACCGTATATGCTTGTATATAGGGGCAGTATTATAGTAGTTATACTCTTGTACATAGGGGCAGTATTATAGTAGTTGTATTCTTGTACATAGGGGACAGTATTATACTAGTTATATTCTTGTACATAGGAGCAGTATTATAGTAGTTATATTCTTGTACATAGGGGCAGTATTATAGCAGTTATATTCTTGTACAAAAGAGCAGTATTATAGTAGTTATATTCTTGTACAAAAGAGCAGTATTATAGTAGCTATATTCTTGTACAAAAGAGCAGTATAGGAATACTCTTGTACATAGGGGCAGTATTATAGTAGTTACCGTATATGCTTGTATATAGGGGCAGTATTATAGTAGTTATACTCTTGTACATAGGGGCAGTATTATAGTAGTTGTATTCTTGTACATAGGGGACAGTATTATACTAGTTATATTCTTGTACATAGGAGCAGTATTATAGTAGTTATATTCTTGTACATAGGGGCAGTATTATAGTAGTTATATTTTTGTACATAGGGGCAGTATTATAGCAGTTATATTCTCGCACATAGGGGACAGTATTATACTAGTTATATTCTTGTACATAGGGGCAGTATTATAGTAGTTATATTCTTGTACATAGGGGCAGTATTATAGTAGTTATATTCTTGTATATAGGGGCAGTATTATAGTAGCTATATTATTGTCTATTGGAGCAGTATTATAGTAGTTATATTCTTGTACATAGGGGCAGTATTATAGTAGTTATATTCTTGTACATAGGGGCAGTATTATAGTAGTTATATTCTTGTATATAGGGGCAGTATTATAGTAGCTATATTATTGTCTATTGGAGCAGTATTATAGTAGTTATATTCTTGTACATAGGGGCAGTATTATAACAGTTATATTCTAGTACATAGGAGCAGTATTATAGTAGTTTTATTTTTGTACATAGGGGCAGTATTATAGTAGTTATATTCTTGTACATAGGGGGCAGTATTATAGTAGTTATATTCTAGTACATAGGAGCAGTATTATAGTAGTTTTATTTTTGTACATAGGTGCACTATTATAGTACTTATATTTAGTGATGGGCGGACGCAAACTTTATCTGTGTGGGATAATTAGTATCCCTGCATGAACCCTGGGCTCGAAGTTATCAGAGAACTCTGTGTAACTATCTGAATCTGGCCATCCAGATAATTTAAAAAATAAAGCAAAAGAAAGAAAATAGAGATAAGAAGGTGCGTTATACTTACCGAGTCTCCCGAGCAGCTGTCAAACTGCTTCCGGGCCGCTCATTACTCTCATACATATTCACTGCTTCCCCTGCCCACCGGCAGTCTCGGTATCTGTAATTGGTTGCAGTCAGAACGCACCCCCACCCTGTGTGACAGTGTGACTGACTGCTTGGAATCATATCAGCTTTCTGCGTGTCTATAGTGGTGTAAAAATAACTTAAAAAATTAGCGTCAGGTCCCCCCATATTATGATACCCAGCACAGATAAAGCATACGGCCACAGGGCTGCAGCCCCCAGCTATGAGCTTATCTTAGCTGCGAATCAAAATAACAGGGACCCCAGGTGGCTTTTTTTGAAAATTATTTTAATAATTTTAAAAAACGGTGTACGGTCCTCCCAATTTTGATACCCAGGTATGTTAAAGCTGAGAACTGGGGGCTGGTATTCTCAGTCTGGGGAGACCAATGATTATTGGAGCCCCCAAGCCTAAATATAGCAGCTTGCAGCCACCTGAAATTGTCACATCCATTAGATGAGACAATCCCGACACTTTACTTGGCTCATCCCGATTGCCCTGGTGCAGTGGTAATCAGGGTAATATAAGGGGTTAATGACAGCTGACAGCTGCTAATAAACCCATAGATTAGTAATGGGAGGTGTCTATAAGAACCACCTAATTTATTTCTTTTCACTTACTTATTTGTAAGTGAAACGAAATAAATACAAACACCAAAAAAATCCTTTATTTGAAATAAAATACAAAAATCACTGTTTCATCCAAAACACCCCTGCGGGATCGAGGTAATCCACAGAAGGTGCTACGACAAATCCGGTTCTGCTACAACCTGCAGTTGCAGCACACTGGCACAGAACATGACTGCCCGCTGCGACTGCAAGCAGAGACTGACTTAGCCGCAGCTGTGAGCGGTGACGTCACTGAGTTTATGTGCGGCCACAGCTGGTGGTTCCCACAGTGCACAACCTATGACCATAGGTAAGCTGACCTCAGGTGACCTCACCTCAGGTGAAATGAGTTCAATGAGACAAGCATCTCCTGGTAGAAAATCTCTTTTTTTTGCCAAGAGATGCAGATTTGGTGCTGAAATATTTACACCATATTCCTGCACCAAATCTGCATTTCTGGCAAAAAAAAAACCACACATCAAAACACGATGCCGTTTTGATGCGATTTTTTTGCCAGGACATGCAGATTTGGTGAAGGCATATGGTGTATACATTTTAGCACCAAATCTACATCTCTTGGAAAAAAAAAAGCACACGCTAAACCACAGAAAGAGGAATTAAATTTATTGCTGCATCCTGTGAGTGCATTTGATTTTGTGGTCTGGGCAAGTAAACACTGTTGCCCTTTGTTGCTGCAAAAAAAAAAGCACAAAAACATTTTTGTCACTTTTTCGGTGCAGTTTTCTGACAGGAGAGGCACATTTGGTGCAGATATCTGGTGCAAACAGATGCAAATTTGGTGCAGGAATAAAGTGTATAAATTTCAGCAAAAAGTCTGCATCTCTTGGCAAAAAAAAGTGGGTTTCTGCCTGGAGATGCAGGTCTGTGAATTCAGTTCATCTGAGGTGAGGTCACTGAGTTCAATGAGGTCACCTGAGGTCAGTTTATCTGCTGTCACAGGTGGAGTATCGTGGGAAACGCCATCTGTGACCGCAGATAAACCGAGTGACCTCACCGCTCAAGGCTGCGGCTCAGTCAGTCTCTGCCTGAAGCCACAGCGTGTGGTCATGTTTTCTAATTTGCCAGTAACTTCAGCATGAAGCAGAGTCGGGATCGTTGTGCAACCTCAAGTGGATTACGTCAGAATTTGGTCTTTGGGGTTAATAAATTGGAGAAAGAGGTTGAGTTTTTGTATTTTATTTCAAATAAAGGATTTTTATTTTTTTTCTTTGTGCTTATTTTCACTAATAGATTAGTAATGGAGAGGGTTTCATAGACACCTCCCATTACTAGTTTAAGGCTTAGTGGCAGCTGTGAGCTGTCATTAACCTTTTATAGTACCCTAATTGCCACCACACCAAGGCAATCTGGAAGAGCCAGATAAAGTGCCCAGACTGTTGTATCTAATGGACGTGACAATTCTAGGTGGCTGCAGACTGCTATTTTTAGGCTTTGGGGGCCCAATAACCATGGGCCTCCCCAGCCTGAGAATACCAGCCCCCAGCTGTAATTTGATACACAGCCAAGATAAGCACACAGCTGCAGACTGTATCCGTATGCTTTATCTGTGCTGAGTATCATAATATGGGGGGAACCTATGCCAATTTTTTAGTTATTTATTTATTTTTACACCACTTTAGGGAAGCAGACAGTGTGTGCGATTCCAAGTAGCCAGACAAGTTGTCACACAGGCTGGGGCAGGGAAAGCAGTAAATATGTATGAGGGTAATGAGTGGCGGGAAAGTAGTGTTACTGCCATGCGGAAACTTGGTAAGTATAACATCCCTGCTCTAATCACCATTTTAAAAACTCCCACAGACTTTACTATTATCTTCATGACTGTTCTACACCACCATTGACTTTACCATTATCTTCTTCACTGCACTAGATCACCAGGGACTTTACCATTATCTCCTTCCTTCAACTCTCCAAACTCCCAGGGACTTGTGTGGTCGGCTTCCCTCTCTATTGCACCACAGCCTGTTTTATCTTTGTCCAATGGCTGATAGTTCTCTTGTCTTTCCTTTCCTTTGACTTACTTGCCTATTTCATTACTTTTCAGGTGTTTTCATTTCCTCGTTTAATTTTTCCTATCACATCTTGGCAGGGGCTATTTAGACTCACCATGCACATATTATCATTGCTGGCTATATGCCAACATTAATGGATGTTTGGAGTCCAAGGAGTTTCTGTGCTAGAGAATGGGACCAACTCTGTACTGCGCAGAACTTAGTGTCTGTCACGCTCACCACCGTGCATGGAACTACAGAGAGCAAAAGTGGACCCACTGGACCACAGGGAGACACCAGACCTATCCTTTTGTGAGGTAAAGGCTGGGACTGTGGCACCTGGCCCCCAGGGTAGGGGCAGACACAGGAGGAGACAGGGCAAAGTCTCAAGTGTAGACAGGACCACAAGAGTAGCAGAGGCAGAAGGCACGGCCAGGGCGGACAGGCACAGTCTTTGGTGTGGCGAGGGCCCTTGGGATAGCTGAGGCCAGAGGCACGGCCGGACTGGATAGGCACAGTATTTGGTGTGGCATGGGCCACTGCAGTAGCTGAGGGTGGAGGCATAGCCGGGCTGGATAGGCACAGTCTCTGGTGTGGCAAGGGCCACCGAGGTAGCAGAGGCTGGAGGCATGGCCGGGATGGACAGGCACAGTCTCTGGTATGGTGAGGGCCTCCTGGGATAGCTGAGGCCGGAAGCACGCCCAGACTGGACAGGTGCAGTCTCTGGTGTGGCGAGGGACACCGGGGTAGTTGAGGTTGGATGCACAGTTGGCTGGACATGCACAGTCAGTAGTGTGCCGAGGGACACCAAGCTGCCTGAGGCTGGAGACACGGCTGGGACAGAGAGGCACAGACTCTGATGTGGTGAGGGCCACTGGGGTAGCAGAGGCTGGAGGCACGGCCGGACTAGACAGGCAAGGACACTTGCACCGACAAGACAGAACTGACAGGCATGGGAAACCAACAGGACTGAACAGACGGAACAGGCAAGGGGACTTGACAACTAGCTAGCTAGGCACTGGACACTAACTAGCTAAACTGAGGCATTGAACAGGCAATTACCCTAGTGGGAGCTTGCCCTAAATACCCAGTGCTTCTCAGCAATAGGCTGAGAGGGACTTCCTAGGAGTGGTGTCCTTGCCCCTTAAGAAAGGTGCAGCGACATGTGTGGACTCCCTAGGAGTGCTCCCAGAGGTCCAGTGATGCGTGCACAGACTCCGGGAGGCGGGAGGAGGAGGAAGCCCACGTGAAGGGGAGGCAGGGACGCCGGGCGGCGTGGAAGAAGCCGGCCACGGCGGTGAATGACAGCGTGTCCCTGCAGGAGGGGATGGGCAGGGACACAGCGTTACAGTGTCTTCACTAACACTACCAGCCTTCCTTCTCTCTGTCTTGGGCTCCCTGACTCTTTCTCCCATGATTAATTGCATCCTACTACTATACGGAAGGGGGCTTTTGGGTGTCTCCTTACCACCAGCACTGAGCCTTATGCTCGAGACGTCCAAAAGTCATTACGTCTGGGAGTTTGGGATTCCTGACCGACCAGCACCGGGCATACTTGGCCATACTCGGTTCTCTCTGGCCCTCTATCCATCCCGGGTCCGGCCCGCTCGAGCTACCGAGGAGATGGCACCGGATCCGATCGCGATCTCCCCAAGCAGCCCCCGCGACGGGGAAGCTGGCCCCCGCCCCCGACAACTGTGTTTGGCTGCACTGCTGCTTGATATTGCATTCTTTTATTCCTTGGTTTGAATGGAGTTCTATGTATTTTCTAAGATTAACTCTTTCCCTTATGAACCCTGAGGATATCTTGGCAGTTCAGCTGCAAATCCTTATCACCACTGCCTGTGTGTATAAGTACCTGCACTTCCCCTTGGTTTGTTGCCGGTGATAGTTTACTCTTATGCTGCCCAGATTGCAAGCAGTCGGCTTGAAATCTCCTGTCATGTTGTATGTTGCTGTTATTCTCCCAAAGCTTCAACTAACTTCAAGATGGAGTCTCTCCTCTACATACAGAAATTGGCTCCTCGCCTTTGGGCTACTCCCAGAGCTTAACCTTTTCCTAAACCTGTTTCTAAATGTACTATCTAAAGCGGCCACTAGATGGCAACATTTTCCCTTTTACATTATAATATACATTCTTACATTACTCTATGCAGAAACACTTTACATTAAAATGCAACATCATATTAGGACAGTGAGGTTGGTGACCGCCTTACACTAGTCTGAATAGGGACCATCTGTCCTGGTTTATTCATCCCCGTGTGACTAGGCTCAGTCCTAACACAATCATTTCAGACATTGCAATATCTAGACTTGTATGTTAGTATTATTTGGGCACTTAATAGCAATGTTTTGTAGTAATTGTATGGAACTATTATGTAAGACGACAACAGAACATACAGTGGAGTTGACCTCACAGACCCCAATGATGAAAGAACACTGTCTATTCTCTATTGTTATCCACATTCCTGTTGCCATAGTACTGAAAATATCTTATCAGAGCCATTGGCACTATTCATCCTTATCAAAGTAGAAAACTCCGGAATACAGAAAGTTGCTTCTATACACCATGATACATATATAATTGTTTGTTATCAATTACTGTCACGGTTCACAGACAACTCTGTGGTGTCTGGCTGCAGAAGGTCACTGTGTGACGCCCTGGACCCCAGGGGTCACAGGTCACTACATAACACCATACACACCCCCTTCCCTGGACAGGTCACACCAGTCAAACATTAAACCCTTGTTGCCACCCTCCGGGGTTGATGTCCACACCAGGTGGGGCGGAGCCAGGCGGTTGTCCCCGCCCACCAAGTAGTTCACAGGCTGGAGGCGGGAAAAACATAGTAGTCAGTCCAGTTGTGGTCAGTAGTGAGTGAGGAGTGAAACTGTTGGTGTCTGGGTGAGAGCCCGGACACTTCCAGCAAGGTCGGCAGACGGTGGTGGCCGTCTGCAGGAGTTGTTGAAGGTCAGCGGAAGACCGGGGTCGGGCGGTGGCCCACCGGTACCGAACCGGGGAGCCGATTGGAGCCAAGAACCAGGCAGGGTACTCATACCCCGACTAGGCTTAAAGCCAACCTCTAGTCAAATTCTCTGATTGCGGTCTGGAAGTCAGGGGTTCATTCCCACCCAAGTCCCGATTGAAGGCAATAGCTCAACCGTTCCGGATAAGTGCCACCGCCAAGGGCCAGAGATCCAAAGGGCCAGCGTCTGCGGCTAAAAGGGCTCCTCCGGCACGTATACGTCGGGGAGCGGACTCCCGGTGCCCAGGCATTGGAGTCAAGACACAAAACACAGGTGCAGGGAAACGACAGCCACCATCAACCCATCCAGGAAGAACACCGCAGCCGGCTGCGGGCCCCGTCCATCCAGCCGTTTGGTTTACCAGAGACTCTGTCCATCTGTTTCTGAGTGAGTACATCAGTGCCATCCGGCACTGCGCAGCGCTGCACCGCAACCCTGCACCCTACGAACCCCATCCTACGGGAACACAGCCTCCCACCGGGCCCCGGGACAAACCGCCCCTACCCACGGAGGGGTCAACACCTAGCTGCTGCCCGCCATTGCTCCCGGGAACCCATTCACCAGCAGCAGTGGTGCCCGCCATCACCACAACCCGTGGGTGGCGTCACAAACTCTATCCATCGCAAAATCAATCCAAATCCCCTTTTCACTAGTGGGCGAGGAGCGCTGCTCGAGCCCCGGGTCCGGCCCGCTCGAGCCACCGAGGAGAAGGCACCGGATCCGAGTGCGATCTCCCCGAGCAGCCCCCGCGACGGGGAAGCTGGCCCCCGCCCCCGACAACTGCGTTTGGCTGCACTGCTGCTTGATATTGCATTCTTTTCTTCCTTGGAGTGAATGGAGTTCTATGTATTTTCTAAGATTAACTCTTTCCCTTATGAACCCTGAGGATATCTTGGCAGTTCAGCTGCAAATCCTTATCACCACTGCCTGTGTGTATAAATACCTGCACTTCCCCTTGGTTTGTTGCCGGTGATAGTTTACTCTTATGCTGCCCAGATTGCAAGCAGTCGGCTTGAAATCTCCTGTCATATTGTATGTTGCTGTTATTCTCCCAAAGTCATCTTGCAATTAAGTTTGCATATCCCTGTTTATTTTCTTTAGGTCTTAGTGGAGTTAACAAGTGCACATCCCGTCCAGTCACTACCTAAGGCCTATTTTTGGGTCAGCCAGGGCCTAGGTATCTTGATCGGCATATAGGTGTGGAACCTGTCTAGTTACGTCAGGGAAGAAAGGGACCAGCGGTAGGTGTTACCAGGGGTCACTATCCTCCCCCTTCCGCTGAAACAGAGTTTCACTCTTCCCCCCCTTTCGCCATTTGTGTGGTATTCCCACATACCAAGTGTAACGCCCATACCGGCGTTCCCGGGCTGTTCTGCCAAACTCCCCCGGTGGGGATGTTGGTTCTCTCATCTACCTGGACGTCCTGCGGTGGCTGCCCCAGCCCTGGTCCATGCCGCTGCCTCCCAGAGCTGTGTGCACATCACAGGCTTCCTGGTTCTGCCCAAAGGGTGTGTGCACGGCCACACCCCTTTTATTAAACGGCCAGCATACCCTGACCCAGGAGTGCCTCACAGGTCAGCCGAGAGGCTGCAGGTTCTTAAGGCACCTGTCCCCTATGGGAGGTGCCTGGGCAACGAGTTACTTACGTTGCTAGTTCTCAAGTCCTCAGTGCTGCTGCTGCTGCTGCTTATATTGCGTTTCTTCATTCTGCTGACTGGTACCTCTTACAGTGTATTCCTTATCTTCTGCTGTAAGACTTCCTACACCGGCTGTCTGCCATGATACAAGCTGCTGCAAGTTTCCACGCTGGCCGCTGCTGCCACATCCATCCATCCATCCCAGACAGATCTGTGACGCCCTGGACTATTCGGGTCGTTACAGGGTTCTGCATAATCTGCCCTCCCCGTGCAGGGCTCAAACCTCCATGGTTCTAGGTCTCTATCCTGCAGTACTGCCTCCACCAGCATTCATAAATCCTAGATACACTTTGCACCACACCTGTCAGGCACACCAGTGGGCTGCTTAAGCATGAATAGGACCGCCCACCTAGGGGTCAGGCAGGGAGGTGGGAGGTATCAGTAGAGTCGAGTAGTAACCCTCCAGCTGTGTGGAGCTCTGAGAAAGCTGGGAATTTTTTAGCTACCAGGGGAGAAGTAGACTAGGTCGCAGACGGTGGTCTGGACCTAGAGGAATCGGACCCTCGGTCGCTGGGGATTGAGTCTAGGTGCCTGGAACCCATCAAGGAGGACGGTCAGCAGCCTGGTCCTATCACCGATCCGGGACCGAAGGCATGTCGGGGTACACAGACCCTAGGTCAGGGAGAAGCTTGAGGCGACCCGGCAATTAACCTGCGGAGAACAGAATCTTTATGGACTGTTCCCATGAAGCTCAGAGATCGGGGGCACTAGCGCAACGAGGGGGATATGGCTTTCCTAACAAGCGGCCCACTGAAATCCCAAGCGTGAGCTCCTGAGAGCAGGCTTTTTCACTTAGCCACAGTGGGGAGCGGGGCCCGGAAAGCTCCAAGCTACCGGGTCACAACGGACAATCTAAATTTTGTGCCAGGAGGCAGGTTACGGACCACCAGGCAGTGCTGCAGGGGACGGGACTGGGACGAGCTCCCCCAAGAGGGCAGCGGCACCCAGAGACTTGGTTTACCCGGTTGTCAGTGTCTGCTTTCTTGCTGAGTGAGTACCCAGTTAACCCCTGCAACCAGCGAGCCTGGGCATTCCCCCTACATCCCACAGCACCCTCCAGAGTCCCGGGGCCTTCCCCTACCCGTGGAGGGCAATGACACCTTGCTGCCCCACTCCATCACCCCAGGTACTCCCAACAGAAGCGGCGGTACTCCCAATTGCCGCAGACCACAGGTGGCGTCCAAACTAACTATATCTCCCCTGTACATACCCCCTTTCCATTTGAGTGTGGCCCCTAGCTCCCGGGTCCGGAGACCCTCGAGCCACGAGTAATCACCACTCCCAGATCTGAGAGGTTCAGTCCGCTGCAGGGGCGGCACAAATCCACTACTCTGCCTGCTGCTGTGGCTGCTTCTTCCAGAGACTGGGTTGTGTCCGTGGTACCAGCTGCCGGGGTACCGCAGATCCCCTGTGGCTGCCCGCTGCCGGCTGCTTACCAGCGCGTGTTCCTGTGAAGACTCGCCGGCCGGTCCAGCTACCACAGGCAAATGAACGGTACCTTCGGGCCAGTGGACACACGAATACAATGCTCACCCAGCGAGCATAACACCAAGCGTGACATTTACTTCTCTAGACTAAAGCACCACTATTGGATTGAGACGTTCATTAGTAATTAAAGGGGCTGTCTATTTTAGTAAACCCACTTGCATATACATTAAAGAGTTAAAAAATGAATGGGGGGGTTCCGCTAATCAGAATTCTAATTACTTGGCCAGAAAGAAAATGAGGAGCTGTCCTGCCCTGCACTGCACAGACAACGTATTAGTTTGAATGGACATTGTGTAATGCCTCATTTGCCCTGCGGTGGCGCTGTAGAGAAATGTAATGGCTAAATACACTGTGAATACAGTGCCCCCTGTAAACAGTGCCAGACAGGTAAATTATATAGAATGGAAGCCGGGAAGATACATACCAAATCTTGCTGTATACGCTGTTGAGTGAAGACGGGGAACTGGACACGATCAAAAAATATCTTAAGATTCTGCAAAAAATATGCAATACTAATTGTACAATACCCACATAAACAGTGCCAGACATGTCTCCTCTATAGATTAGGTAGCTGTCTAACAGGTCTAAAGGGGTTGTTTACCATAGAGGGCATTTTTTGTAACTTATATGCATGTATTTGGGACTTAAAGTCATTATTACAATTGGGTTTCATTAAAAAAGTTGCACCATTTTGCTTTTGTGGGGTCTTTTGTGCATGCAAATTCAAGTTTGATGTGGTCATAAATCAGCTGAGGCGGGTTCAAAAATAGATATTAAAAAAAGTGATAAACTCCCTGGCAGACCATCATAGTGGGCTTACTGACAGATTCTCAGTTAACTCTTTCTGCAGCCAGCAATAGACAGTGCAACATTGAGGCTATAATAGGAAAAAGGAGCAATTTTTTACATGAAACCCAATTCCGAAAATGATTTTTAGCCCAAATTACATACATTTAGGTAAGAAAGAAAATGTTCCCAAAGGAGGACCATGGCTTGTTTAAAAAAAACAAAAAAAAAACAACAACCCACTACTGGTAGATGCAAGAAAAATTGGATGGATGAGGTTCCACCACCCTTCTCTGTAGGCGGGTGACACACTGTCTGCGATCATGATTGGTTTCCTGTGTTACCTGGCATAAACCCTTAAGCAACAAAATTGTGGAGATCCTTCAATCATTTTGCAGCTAAAGAGAAATATTCTTTCCTCGTGAATTAGATGGGAAAACATGCAGCATTCATCATTTGCATTTTTTACGCCCTTATTTTGTATTTTTCGTCATGTGATATTCACTGACGTGATATTACAATATGCTTTATAATAGCGCACATATTTCATGAATCTTGCACAAGATCAACTTTTCAATTCTTGTCTTTAACCCTATTTTTGAGACATTCTTTTGTGCAAAAATTAGCATTCTCCAAATTTGCAAGAAAAAATAAAAAGAGGCAAAAGAAATCCTTCCCAGGGGGTTGAAGTACATTTGAAAAATTATTTTGTGACATTTTTAAAAAGTTGTCATTGATGAATCAGCTGAAAACATCTGGAAACCTCGACCCCCACTCACAATAATTACCCCAAAAAAACTCCAACTACACAAATATTAAATAGACTTTAAATAAATAAGGCATAAAGTAAAAGAAAAAGGTAAAAATGGAACACATGCAAAAAAGGTGCTAATATAATTATAATAATAATATATATAATAATAATAATACTGATATTGATGATCCCTGGACAATCCCTTTAAGACAACCTGTCACTTTCCATAAATATGTAATTTTTTTAACCTAGTGTAAATGCTGATGTTCTCCTGAATTTGACAATGTTTTCATTTGTTCATGTGCCTGTCACGTGTGACAGACAGTCATGTGGTTTCTGGCCATAGAAGGTCACAGTGTTTGGCTGCGCAGAATCCTCCCTGACTTTCCATTGTTCCTGCTGTCAGTATTCATTGGTATAGGTAGCTTTCCTGCTGGATTCATCTCTTCCCCTTTTGCATCCGACTTCCACCCAGCTGCTGATTATCAGTATTCCCTTGGTGTTTAAATACCCCTTCCTTCTTTGAACTAGTGCTGATGATATTTTTCAGTTCCTTCAAGCCTTGGTTGCAAGCAGGTGGCTTGTACTCCTCTGTGGTATTGTTGCTGCGAAGACTGCTGCCTGACTTTCCATTCTTCCTGCTGTCAGTAATCATTGGTATAGGTAGCTATCCTGCTGGATTCATTCGTTCCCCTGTTAGTCCCAGCAGGAGCTCACTTTCTACCCAGCTGCTGATCATCAGCATTATCTTGCTGCTTAAATACCCCTTCCTTCCTTGAACTGGTGCTGGTGATATGTTCAATCAATTCAAGCCATGGTTGCAAGCAGGTGGCTTGTACTCCTCTGTGGTATCATTGCTGAAAACCCTGCTGAACTCCTACCTGAGTCATCTAATGATAAGTAGTTCATGCATTTTCCCCTGTGTCCTCCTTGTGTCGTCTATAGTGGTTAGTGGGGTTGATGAAGAGCTCATCCTATCCACTCCCTATTTAGAGCCTAGCACTAGGGATACCTAGGGTCAGGTATCCGGCTCGGCGCATAGGTGAGAACTTATCTAGGTTGGTGAGGGACCCCAGGGACCAGCAGTAGGTCTGGTCAGGGGTCACCATCTTCCCTTTCCCTAAACACAGGGTTTCCCTTCCGATGTTTGCTTGGTACCTAGCGTGACAGTGCCTCTCCGTTCCTGAGATATTGTCACCTCTCTCCTATATATAAATTTGGTTTTATTAGTCAAATGGGCGTGGATCACAGGAATAGGACCATAGTTAAAAGTTGATGACCACACTAATTTGGCAAAACAACATCTAGATTTTTAGGGTTTATATCTACGGAATGGAGAGGCGCAGGGACCAAAGAAAAACAACGACGGATTCAGGAGAACAGCGGCATTTACACCAGGTAAAAATTATATTACTAAAAGTTCAGTAAGTGCCACCCATCCCGCTCCCTAAAAAGTGTAAACCGCTATATGCGCTATTTTCAAAGTATGCGGCTCTATTCCCCACCAGTAGAGGGATGTGGATGGCGACTAATGGGGGAATCCAGACCCCCCACCAATAGTAGATGTTGAGAGGAATCCCCACCTTGCTTTATCCTGTTTTCCTTTGGGAGGTCACCCGCAATCAGAGGGGGACGGAGTGTATGGCTGACTTTACATATAGAGGGTCCCAAAGGAGAGATACTGATTTTGTCTGCAGTAACTAAATAATGAGTATTTGAATACAAGGGGTACCAAAATAAATTGACAAAAATTGGCTATCCTAAATTAGGCCTCATTTATCAGAATGGAAAGCTGTTTTTGGTAATTGGGGCCTGCTTTGCTGCACCTAGAAACCAAGCAGCTTTCATGTTGCTACGGGTAACGAGGCCTGTTTTCCATCTTGGAACCATCAATCAGATGACACTGCTGCCATTCAGTGATCACATGAATTATTTACTTTTTCAACCGGTTTCCTGTCAACTAATTTAGAATTGATATTTCCTGTTGACGTCAATGGCGGTGCTGCGGATAACGGTCAACTTATTTAGCCATTGATATTTCCTGTTGACGTCACCGGCGGTCCTGCGGATAACGGTCAACTTATTTAGCCGGTGATATTTCCTGTTGACGTCACCGGCGGTCCTGCGGATAGCGCAGAGTGTACATATCCCCACCATTATGACGCCCAGTGACATCAGAAGACACTGGGCCAGGCTGGTGGCACACTTCTTGATCGCACTCCCGAGTTCCTGGCAACAGCTCATGGCTCGTACGTGCCACCTGCACTTCTGTAGTTGGACCGGCACTGACTTTTATATGGAGCAGAAGAAGAATTAGTGTAATAATGATGGAAGTAGATGTTGTGATTGAGGTGGATTCATCCCTAGAAAAGATCACGTTCTGCTCCTTTACGGTGCCCCGCCATAGACCTCGGGACAGCTTCTTCGTTACTTATAAGAAATACATGCAACATTGATCAGATATAAAACAGAAGTGAAGCGATGACATCACACAAGGACTCAGAACGTCTCTGTGATGTCACCCGTGATGTCATCATTGTAACAAATCTACAATACACAAACCTCTCTTACCCAATACATCTCAAATGACACCTGGTTCTTAAAAGCCTTTATTATAACTCCTGGGGCAACAGATTATAGCAGCTGCTACTGAGCCCCCCAAAAATTTCCTTGGGAAATAATCAAAAATAAAAAAGGCTGAGTACCATAGCCAAATTTGACAGTTTTTCCTCCCTTCCTTCGAGTCGTAACTTTTTTTTCTACTGCTGTCATTTCCGTGTGTTGGGTGTTTTTTTTTATAGTTTTGAATGACACCATATAATATTCTGAAAACCGGAAAAAATAATTCCAAGTGTGATGAAAAAACCCCACAATTTTACAAAAAATGTTTGTTTGGTTTTTTTTTTCATTTTTTGGAGGCATGACCTGACAGTATGATTCTTTGGGTCAATAGGATTACAGCGATACCGAACTTTTATATATTTTTTTTTATGTTTTTTATTTTAGTGGCTAAAAAAAATTCCTAACTTTGTATAATTTTTTTTTTATTTTTCCACTTATGGCCTTGTATAAAAGTTTTTTTTTTCCCTACCAAGCTCTAGTTTTCATTGGTATTATTTTGCAACACATGCAATATTTTCATTGCTTCTGCATTTTTTAGGGGAGGAGCAGCAACTCAGACCCCCCCCTCCCCAAAAAAAAAGTCAATTCTGACAATTCTAAAAAAAAATTTGGCTTTATAGGCTAAACAATTTATATATTTTAATAGATTGCACTTTTGCAGATGCGGCGATACTAAATATGTTTATTTTTTTAATTTTGTGTTTTCTTTATTTTTAACTAGAAAAAAGGAGGGAGGTGATTCATTTTAAAAAAAAAATTCACTTTTCATTTTTTTTATTTTAGACTTTAACCTGCAATTGATTGCTGGAGCTGTGTACTGCAGTAATTCACATGTGCAGATGAAATAGGGAAGAGGTTAAACCCTTCACGACCATGGACGTACATATACGTCCTTGGCCGTGTCTGTCCCTTTCATGTGGGCTAGCGCAGTGAGCCCGCATTATTTCTTGCACCACATGTCTGCTGATCTGATCAGCAGACATGTGCAGCTAACAGGCACGGTTGGATCTGAGATCCACCTTCGCCTGTTAAGCCCTTAGATCGCTATGCCAAACTCTGACAGCAAGATCTTACATGCGCCGGTGGGGATTGCGCTGTTCCCTGCCACCATTGGCGCTCCCATGATGCGATCACGTGGCGCCAATAGCTTGTCATGACAGCATGAAGTTAGATGATGTCACTGTCATGTCTCACTTCCTGTGAATGCCGGCAGAGAGCTAGCACTCACAGGAGGTCAGCATATTTGCTAAAGCATCGTTCTGATCAGCAGAAGTGATCAGACAGTACAGGCATAAAGTCCTCCTACCTAAGGGGACTAGTAAAATCAATAAAAATTGTAAAAAAAAATGTACAAAAAACTAAAAATTCAAATCACCCCCCTTTAAAATAATAATAATAATAATAATTATTATTTTTAAATACACATATTTGGTAGTGCCGAGTTCAGAAATGTCCAATATATCAAAATATAAAATAAATTAATCTGATCGCCAAAGGGCGCAGTGTGAAAAAAATTAAAAAGCCAGAATTACGTTTTTTTTGGGTGCCATTATTTTGGGTGTATTAAAATGCAATAACAGGCGATCAAAACATCCCATCTACCCAAAAATGTATTATTAAAAACGTCACCTCAAGTCACAAAAAATAAGCTGTCACTGAGCCTCATATCCCGAAAAATGAGAACGCTACGGGTCTCAGAAAATGGTGATAAAAGCGCAATTTATTTATTTTTTAATTTTTTTTATTACAAACTTCACAATTTTCTTTCATCACGTAGATGAAAGTAAAGCTTTACATGTTTGGTGTCTATGAACTCGTACCGACCTGGGAAATCATAATACCAGGTCAGTTTTACCGTATAGTGAACCTGGTAAATAAAAAAACAAAAAAAAAATTGTGGAAATTCACTTTTTTTGCAATTCAACCACATTTGGAATTTGTTTTCCAGTACAACATGAGGCAGAATGAATGGTGTCGTTCAAAAGTGCAACTCGTCCCTCAAAAAACAAGCCCACATATGGCTATATTGATGGAAAAATAAAAAGTTATGGCTCTTGGAAGAAGGGGAGGAAAAAAGAAAATCGAAAAATCATCCAGAGTTGAAGGTGTTAAAGGGGCTTAGGCTATGTGCGTTTCAGCAGCGTTTTGACCTGCAGCGTTTTAATGCAAAATTGCATGCGTTTTGATTTCTAGGCAAAGTCTATGGGAAATTGGGCTTTCTTGTGCGCACGATGAATTTACAAACGCTGCATTTTAGTTGCGGAAAATGTGTCAAAATCCGTGCATTTGAAGAAGCAACATGTCAATTGTTTTTGCCATTTTGGCAGCGTTTTAATAACATTGAAGTCAATGAGAAATGTCTAAATGCATATTTTTGCAAGAAAGATTGCGTTTCACTTGCTTTTTACTAGCGATCTGCATGTGTTTTGACATAATAAACGCAGGTCTTTCGGTCTCTCTATCTCTGTCGGTTCGGTCTCTCTCTCTGTCTCTGTCTCTCTCTGTCCATGTCGGTCTCTCCCTCCCACCCCCTCTCTCATACTCACTGATCTACGATCACCGGCGCGGCGCTGCACGGCGTTCACACTGTGGCGGCTTCTCCTCTTTTGAAAATGCCGGCCGCTCATTAATCCATTACGTATTCCCTGCTTCCCCCGCACACCGGCGCCTATGATTGGTTGCAGTCAGACACGCCCCCACACTGAGTGACAGCTGTCTCACTGCAACCAATCACAGCCACCGGTGGGCGTGTGTATAACGAGCAGTTAAAAAAATTAATAAATAATTAAATAAAAAACGACAAAACGACGTACGGTCCCCCCCAATTTGGATACCAGCCAGGGTAAAGCCACACGGCTGAAGGCTGGTATTCTCAGGATGGGAAGCTCCACGTTATGGGGAGCCCCCCAACCTAACAATATCAGCCAGCAGCCACCCGGAATTGCCGCATCCATTAGATGCGACAGTCCCGGGACTCTACCTGGCTCATCCTGAATTGCCCTGGTGCGATGGCAATCGAGGTAATAAGGAGTTAATGGCAGCAGCCCATAGCTGCCACTAAGTCCTAGGTTAATCATGGCAGGCGTCTCCCCAAGATACCTTCCATGATTAACGTGTAAGTTAAAGAAAATAAACACACATCTAAAAAATCCTTTATTTGTAATGAAAGACAAAAAAACACCCTCTTTCACCACTTTATTAACCCACCAAAAATACCTCCAGGTCCGACGTAATCCACGCAAGGTCCCACGTCGCTTTGAGCTCTGCTACATCGGAAGCTGTCAGGAGCGGCCGTAGAACTAGCAGTAGAACTGCTCCTGTGAGCTCCATGCAGCAACTTAAGTGAGTCGCGCGATCAGCTGTGCTGTCACTGAGGTTACCCACGGACACAGCTCTCGGGTGGAAGACTGCAGCTGTGGCCGTGAGTAACCTGAGTGAAAGCACAGCTGATCGCGCGGCTCACTGCAGTCAGTCAGGGGATTTGCGGTCACAGGTGAGTCCTTCACTTGTGACCGCAAATCAAGCCGCGGCACATGCACAGAGCCGCATGATCACAATGAAGTGCGGTGAAGTTCATCCGAGTTCATTCTGATCGCGCGGCTCCATCTCGCAGCCAGCCATGCTCTTTTTGACAGTGCGGTCCCACTCGGCTCTGCTGCAAGTCTATGGGGATGCTGCAGAGCCGAGTGGGACCGCACTGTGAAAAATGTGCATTCTGGATGCTTTTCCAGCTCTGTCTATGGCAGAGAAGGCATCCAGAACGCATGAATTCTGCAGGAATGTGCGCACGTTGCGTTCTGACAAATGCATCTCAGAACGCAGCTTCTTCGGCTGCGTTCTGAGATGCAGAGGCAGGGACTTACACGCTGCGGAATTGAACGTAACGTGCGCAGATAGCCTTAGAGAGCTTGAAAAAAAAAATGGCCCCTATCTTGATGGGGCTGCAGTTGTATATTGCTGAGGCCAAAAACTAGTACTCTAGCAGGATACAGCTAAACCCCCACTAAGTGGAGGCATCACTTTTTGGATATATATTCCTTTTTTGTTGCTATTTGTATGTCTTGTATTGCAGCACAGTTCAGCCATAGAGAATAGAACTGAGTTGTAATACCGCACACGACCTGTAAACTGGTGTGGCACTGTTTTTGGACAAAAGCAGACATCTTTCTTGTAATCTCCATAATAAAAACTAAAGATAATGATCATAGGACAATTTGGCCCCCAAAAATGCAACATAACAATTCACCAGAATAAGTGCTATTCAGATCTGAAGGAATCTGCTTTACGTCGCTCTTTTTATCAGCGTTTTTTACCGGAAAACATAGATGACATAACTTGTATCCGCCCAGGGTGGATAGGAGCGGAGGGGACAAGCTAATAGCTTGGAAAAAGTCATTTTTCTGCAAAAATTGCGGGGTCTTTAGAAGTAATTATACAATCGACACATATTTAAAAAGAGATTTAGTGGAAATGTGAGATCTGGTATTAAAATGACACTCTTTAATCATGGAGGGGGACTAACTTTTTTTTTTTTAATGAGACCGCTCCTTTCATCACAGATCAAATTTTGATCCCCCGCAGCAAAAAAATAAAATTATCCAGTAATTTGCAGTATTAGGAATTCTGCGTGTAATGAAAAATCACACTTCATGGTAGTACTGGTCAGACAGCCACACAGAGGATGGCACGTGACGGCAAGACGGTGGTCTATAGTAATATCTATATTAGATTTATGGACATTATTGAAGAGGAGATCTCCTCACTATTATCATATAGCTGCTCCTGTTTTATCATACTCAGTCCAACTGTGGCGCCCCTGACCTGGTGAGGCACCACTGAGTACTGCACCCATGCTGGGGGCAGTACAATACAGGTAATGCAGAAGGCTGACCGAGGTGTGACTACACAGGCGCATAGCAATCAGGTCTCACACATCTACCTTTGATAGGGACCCCTGGGGAATCCAGGAGGGGGCGCAGCCTCCATGTCCACTCAAGGGGTGTGGTGGAGAGCCTGGTTGCTAGGTTGTGTAGGCAGACAGAGTAGAGAAGAGTGAGCCGAGTCTGAAGTGGAGCTCAGGGAGAGCGGACGCAAAGAAGAGACCTGAGGCTACCACTAGTCAGACAACGTACGCGCAGTGACTACCAACGGGGGAGATCGGTCACCTGGTAGTGCCACCCGAAATCCACCCAAGGCTAGAGAGAGCAAAGGAGTGGCAGAGTAAAGGGACTGCCAGGGAGGTACCAGGCCCGCAAGGGTAACAGGTCCCAGTGCAGAGATTTATTCAATTCAGACCCACACCATACCACCACAGAGTCCGAAGCCACATAGCAAAGAGAGGGCCCATAGTTCACAGGAGGCAAGCAGCCGGAGTGACCTGGTCCAGGCTACAAGCAAACGGGCCAAAAGAAGGGGAGAGAGGCATCAGCAACTTCCCTGGGCGACCCCAGCAGGGCTTCAAGTAGGGGTCACCCCAAAACACACAGGGCTTGGAAGGTGAGTTGGTAATCACCCTCATCAGCCAGCCGAAAGGATACATGGTTCCAGCCTGCTTCATCCCAGCTACGCCCGGGTTACTCACCCTATCATCAACTGTAAGTAAAAACCCTGAAAGACTACCTGGACTGTGTTTGAGTCATTCTGCGCCTTGTGGTTCCACACACTTACACTGGGCCCTGGGGCTTGCCTCACTCTCGGGAGGCCACTACAACTGACTGCACCCACCATCAGTCCCAGGCACCCCTTAAGCTGCAGTGGCGGTCACCCTGACCGCAATACCGAGAGTGGCGTCACAACAATCCTAAGAGAAGATTCCCTACCTGTGACCAGACTGCTCCTCCACGTGGAGTCCCTGAAGGTAATGCACCGACACAACACCTGTGGGGCTTCACACAACCATGCATTAGGCCTTTTTTCACACGTCGACGTAAAACACACACACTGGTTCATGGTCTGTGGAGAAGGTACGCGTGTGTGTGTCTCTTGGATGAGTGTTCCATCTACGCATGCGCCGCTACGGGCGCCATCATTTGAATAGGGACCGCAGACAGACTGGGACACTCACGGCACCGGCCTGCTCCACCACTGACCCGCACCAGCCTGCTCCACCAATGACCCGCTCCCGCCACTGCCACCGCTCCCACCACAGACCCGCCACCGCAGCCGCTCCCACCACTGACCCACCGCCGACTCTCCCACCGCCGCTCCCACTGACCCGCCGCTGCCAGCACAACCTCTGCCTCCTGTGACCCTTCTCCACCAGAACTGCTGCCCCCTCCGGTAAGACAACACCGGAGTATAAAACGGACCCCATTTTTATTTTTTTTTTTAATCTCTAAATTTGGGGTGCATTTTATAATCTGGTGCGTCTTATAAAATGAAAAATACAATATATAGAGTCATTACACACGGAGTGATCTATTTCTATATATTATATAGAGTCATTACACACAGAGGGATCTATTTCACGTGTTTATTTCTGTTAATGTTGATGATTATGGCTTACAGCCAATGAAAACCCAAAAGTCATTATCTCAGAAAATTAGAATAATTAACACAAAACACGTGCAAAAGCTTCCTAAGTGTTTAAAATCGTCCCTTAGTCTGGTTCAGTAGGCTACACAATCATGGCGAAAACTGCTGACTTGACAGATGTCTAGAAAGCAGTCATTGAGACTCCACAAGGAGGGTAAGCTACAAAAGGTCATTGCTAAAGAAGCTGGCTGTTCACAGAGTGCTGTATCCAAGCATATTAATGGAAAGTTGAGTGGAAGAAAAAAGTGTGGTAGAAAAAGGTGCACAAGCAACCGAGATAACCGCAGCCTTGATAGGATTGTTAATGAAAGCCCATTCAAAAATTTGGGGGAGATTCACAAGGAGTGGACGCTGCTGGAGTCAGTCTTCAAGAGCCACCACACACAGACGTATCCAGGACATGGGCTACAAGTGTCGCATTCCTTGTGTCACCACTCATAACCAATAGACAACACCAGAAGCGTCTTACCTGGGCCAAGGAGAAGAAGAACTGGACTATTCTCAGTGTCCAAGGTGTTGTTTTCAGATGAAAGTAAATTTTTAATTTAATTTGGAAATCGCGGTCCCAGAGTCTGGAGGAAGAGTGGAGAGGCCACAATCCAAGCTGCTGAGGTCTAGTGTGAAGCCTCCACAATCAGTGATGGTTTGGGGAGCCATGTCATCTGCTGGTGTAGCTCCACTGTGTTTTATCAAGACCAAAGTCAGTGCAGCCGTCTACCAAGAAATTTTAGAGCACTTCATGCTTCCCTCTGCCGACAAACTTTTTGGAGATGTAAATGTCATTTTCCAGCAGGACTTGGCCCCTGTCCACACTGCCAAAAGTACCAATACCTGGTGTAATAACCACAGTATCACTGTGCTTGATTGGCCAGCAAACTCGCCTGACCTAAACCCCATAGAGAACCTATGAGAGACACCAGAGCCAACAATGCAGACGAGCTGAAGGCTATGATCAAAGCACCCTGGGCTTCCATAACACCTCAGCAGTGCCACAGGCTGATCGCCTCCATGCCACATTGCCGCATTGATGCAGTAATTCATGCAGAAGTATACCCGACCAAGTATTGAGGCATTTACTGTACAGACTTTCAGTAGGCGCCAACATTTCTGAGTTTAACAACCTTTATTCAGTTGGTCTTATATAATATTCTAATTTTCTGAGATAATGACTTTTGGGTTTTCATTGGCTGTAAGCCATAATCATCAACATTAACAGAAATAAACACGTGAAATAGATCCCTCTGTGTGTAATCACTCTATATAATATATAGGAATAGATCCCTCTGTGTGTAATGACTCTATATAATATATATAAATAGATTCCTCTGTGTGTAATGACTCTATATCATATATATATATATATATATATATATATATATATATATATATATATATATATATATATATAAATAGATCCCTCTGTGTGTAATGACTCTATATAATAAATAAAATTAGAAAACTCTGTGTGTAATGACTCTATATCATATATAGGAATAGATCCCTCTGTGTGTAATTGTGACGCCCCTGACTATATCAGGGTGTCACAGGGGACTGCATCCTCTCTTTCTATGATGCAGGACCTACCCCCCATGGTCCCAGATTCCTGAAAACCGGTATCACTCCCATCAGCACCACAAATCCCAACCACACCTTACATCATGACCTGTCGGACACACCAGTGGGTGGTCTAGCTGGAAAAGGGCCACCCACCTAGGGGTCAGGCAGACTGGTGGGAGGGAAGGAAGTCAGTTTGAGTTTCAGTTTAGAGTGGGAGAAAAGTAGTAGCCCTCAGTGAGTGAGGATCTGGGAGTTGTAGCTCCCTGGAGTGAACTACGTTGGGTCGCACACAGTGGTCCAGGACTAGAGGAGTTGGAGACCCAGTCGCAGGGTATTGGAAAGGAGTGCCCTGACTCAGTTTTGGAGAACGCTCGGCACCGGAAATTCCAGTATCCGGACCGATACCGAGCATGGCGGCGTACAGGACCCTAGATCAAGGAAAAGCTTCAAGCACCTTGATAATTAACCTGTGGAGGATAGTCTCTTTATGATCTTCCCCAAGAGCTCAGAGACCAAAGGTATCAGCACAACGAGGGGGATAAGGCTTTCCAGCTTCTGCAACCCACTGAGATCCCAAGTGCCAGCCATCGAGAGCATAGCTCCCCTACACATAGGGAGCGGGACCCTGACAGCTTCAGGCCAAAGGGTCACAAGAACAACTAAATTTGTGCACGGAGGCAAGCTCCGGACCATTAAAGTGATACCGGTGGGAGAGGACACCCGTACGGGCTCCCCGCAGTTGCAGTGGTACCCAGAGACTTTGGTTTACTACACTGTGTGAGTTTGCTGTTGTGACGCTCTGGACTAGCCAGGTTGTCACAGGTAGGCCCTTACACAAACACCCCCCCACCCTTTAGTAAGGTGACAGCAGCCAAACTACGAAACCCTTGTCACCTCCCTCCGGGTTTGATGTTCACACCAGGGGGGTGGATCCAGGCGGTTGGCTCTGCCCACCAAGGAGTTCATAGGCTCTGAGGCGGTAAAAACAGTGCAGTTCCCCGTGGGGAGCAGAGCAGAGTAGAGTTGAGCTTTGACAGTGAAGTGGAGTGGAGTGAAGTTCAAGAGCAGACCTGTGCCTAGGTCTGCCATAGTCTACACCAGGTGTCTGGGTTGGAGCCCAGTCACCTCTGGCAAGGAGGCAGACGGTGGTGGCCGCCTGCAGGAGCTGGGATTACAGCCGGTGGAACTGTAGGGACCGGGGACGGGCGGTGGCCCGCCGGTACCGAACCGGGGAACCGATTGGAAACGGAGCACCAGGAGGGGTACTCAGACCCAGTACGAAGCCCAGAAACAACCGGGCTGAGTCAAATCAACTGATTGAGGACTAGACTTTAGGACCTTTCCCACCTAGGACCCGACTGAAGACAACAGCCCAATCATTAGGGTAAAGCCACCGCCCAGGCATAGAGACCCGACGGGCCAGCGTCTGCGGGCAAACAGGGCTCTCCCGGCACATACCAAGCTGGGGAGCGGACTACCGTTGCTCAGGTATAGGAGTCAAAATTTCTACATAAGTGAGGTGCAGGAGAAAGGCGGAAACCACCAACCTGATAAGGGGAAAACCGCAGCCGGCTGCGGGCACCGTTCACCATCTTGTTTGGTTTACCAGAGACTCCAGCGTGTTTGTAATAGTGAGTACAACAGTGCCTTCGGGCCGCGCACTGCGCTGCACCGCATCGACACACCAGCACGCATCCATTCCCCCCCCCCTCAGCACCTCCCTCGGGTCCCCGGGACCATCATCCCCCTACCCAAGGAGGGGTCAACACCAAGCTGCGCAACGCTGTCCCCGAGAGCCTAGTCAACGGCAGCGGTGGTGTCCATCCATTCAACACAACTCGGGGGTGGCGTCACGAACTCAAATCCCCCCTACAAACAACCGCGGCTCCGGACGTGGACCTCCCCACCGAAGTCCCTACTTGTAGCGCCAACTCCCTTTCAGAAGCGACGTGACCTCCGGGTCCGTGAGGATCTCGAGCCACCCACCCACGGCAGCCGGCCGAGCCTCGGGGCGGTACACATTATTGGCTGCATCTAACATCACAACAACCTGAGTGAGTACACTGCCCCCTTCCTGCGTCCTGCCTGCCCAGCACCATCCACCAACCCTGCAGAGTCCTGGGCCTCCCTATCTGCGGAGAGAACTGTCACCTAGCTGTCCCCACGTCATCTACCCCTGTACTTCCGACAGCAGCGGCGGAACGCCTTTCTTACCGCCACTGGAAGGTGGCGTCACAAACTATTCCCCTGTAAATAGCCCATTTTTATTTCGAGTGGCCGCTGAGCCCCGGGTCTGGGGACCCTTGAGCCACAGCAATAATGGATCCAAGCAGCTCGTTTGCTTAGGGGCGGTACATAATGACTATATAATATATAGGAATAGATCCCTCTGTGTGTAATGACTCTAATATATAAGAATAGATCCCTCTGTGTGTAATGACTCTATATAATATATATAGAAATGTGTGTAATGACTCTATATAATATATAGGAAAGGTTCACTCTGTGTATAATGACTCTATATAATATATAGGAATAGATCACTCTGTGTGTAATACTCTATATAATATATAGAAATAGATCACTCTGTGTGTAATGATTCTATATAATATATAGAAATAGATCACTCTGTGTGTAATGACTCTATGTAATATATAGGAATAGATCACTCTGTGTGTAATACTCTATATAATATATAGAAATAGATCACTCTGTGTGTAATGATTTCATATAATATATAGAAATAGATCTCTCTGTGTGTAATTGTGGCGCCCCTGACCCGGTCAGGCACCACAGAGTATTGCACCCATGCGGGGACAATGCTTCCAGGTAATTTCCAAAGGCCAGGATGAGGTGCACACACAAACACATAGTGACCAGGTCTCCCACACCACAAGAAGGGACCCTTGGGTAGCCAGTAGGGGTTAACTTTCAATTCCCAGCAAGGGGTGTGCTCCGAGGCTGGTTGCTAGGAAGCAGGGCAGAGAGGAAGTGAGGGAGTCGGGAGCTGGAGGTTGAAGTGTGTGGAAGGGAGCAGAGGGTCTCTCGTGTTAGGCTAAGTTCACACATCCTGTGTTTTGCATCAGTCACAATCCGTCGCCTTGGGGAATTACGGTAACCTGCAAAATATTTTGCAGGAATCCTGTATTTCCCCATAGACTTCTATTAGCGACGGATTGCGACTGATGACCCTGCGTTGCATCCGCTGCGTCGCGGTCCGTCGTTTTTGACTGACCGCCGAGCGGGTAGCAACGCAGAATGTAACGTTTTTCGGGCCGTCAAAATTAACGCGCCGCGCAGGAATCCGTCGCCATCCGTCAAGCTTGTAATGCATGTCTATGGTGCTGGATTCCGTCGTAATCCGTCTTACAACGGAATCCAGCGCAGGATTCCGTCATGCTCTACTGAGCATGCCCAGCATGCTTGGCACGCCCACTGGGCTGTCCCAAACACAGACGGATCATGACTGATCCGTCAAAAAACGGACGCACAGCGGATGTAACGGACGCAACTGATCCGTTTTTTCACAGGATTCCTGTGAAAGGAATCCTGTGAAAAACACATCAGTTGCATCAGTTGACATCTTGAAAATGACTGATCCGTTGCTGACGGACCTGACGGATTGAAAACACAGGATGTGTGAACTTAGCCTTAGACGGGTCCTGAGGAGTGCAGTAGCTGAAAGCGGGGGAGAAAGGGTACCGTGGGTCGGCCTGAAAGACATCCAGAGAGAGGGGTGGCTGAGTACGGAGATCCTGGTATCCGAGCACGCAAGGGGAAACAGATCCCCAGTACAGGCAGCAAATCATCCAGAGCTGCTTAACCTACAGGTGGGGGGTACTTTATGCCCTCACCACTACTACACAGAGCTCGAGCCAAGCAGCAATCACCAGGCCCATAAGGGGACAGGGTCAGAAGCCATCCCACCAAGGCCACGCTGCCGGCAGACGGGCCAGAGAGAGGGGAGCAGGGTAGTAACAGCTTCCCTGGAGGAGTCCTACCACGCTTCAAGCAAGGGATCCTCCCAAACAAAAAGAGTGCAAGGAGGGCGAGCGGACAGCTACCCTCAGAACGGCCTCCTGGAATTCCTGGTTCCACCTGGTTATCACAGTGTCGCCCGGGCATCTCACCGTGACCTCTAAACAGTGAGTAAACACGTTAAAAGACTTCTTGGACTGTGTTTGAGTCATTCTGCGACCTGTGGTCCCACCCACGTACACAGGGACCTGGGGCTGGCCTTACTCTCAGGAGGCTATTACAACCGACTGCACCCACCATCAGCCCCAGGCAGCCCTTAACCTGCAGTGGCGGTCCTCACTGACCGCAATTCTGAGAGTGGCGTCACGACGAATCCCAACACGAAGGTTCCCTACCTGTGACCAGACCGTCCCATCCCGTGGAGTCCCTAAGGGTAATACCCTGCTTCACCGCACCTGTAGGGCTTCACATCTCTGGCGTCACGAACAGGATTTGGACTAGACCTGTTCAGACAGGTGACCGTGCGCCTCAGAGGTCCGACCGCAAAAATCGAACCGCCGCCATATTGCCATCTTCAGAAGCGCGCGCTGCAGCCCGCGCGAGGGAGAAGAGCACCGCCCACGAAGAGGTGTGGCCGCCCCAGAATCCCCACAATTCGGAGAGCGTTCTGACCCAGGAAGTGGAAAGGGAGCGCGCAGATTTTTGTTTTTTTTTTGAAGAAAAATGGACGCTGCAGGAGGTAATGCCCCTGGTCAGGGCGACGCAGCCCAAGCGATGCCCGCCCCCGTCGCGCTGGACGCAGCAGCGCCTGGTGCCGGTGCCGCGGTCGCAGCTGCGCCGGCCGAAGTCTCCCCCATAATGCCAGTTTCCTTACTGTATGTCCCAGGAGCGCAATGGCTGCCCCAATACGCCGGTAAAATAGACACGCTGACCGGGTTTAAGAAGAAGATCAACACCCTGCTAGACATGCACGCGATGACTGGTAAGCAGAGGGCCGCTGTGGTGCTGGGACAATTGACTGAAGCAGCAGAGTTGAAGGCTGAGTCCTGGACCAATGATGACCGGGGCTCTGTTGAGACCATCTTTGCCAAACTAGCAGCTGCTTTTGAACACCGCACAGAGGGAGAGCTGAGGACGGACTTCTATAACTGCCGTCAGAAGCCCCAAGATAGTATAAGAGACTATGCCCTCAGGCTGCAGGCTGCACTACGGGCTCTCAAGCTGGTGGACCCTGTCAGTGATCAGGAAGGAAACCAGATGATGAAGGAACAATTCTTGCGGGGCCTGCGCTCTCCTGAGGATGGGAAGCAGATGAAGTTGTGGTCCCTGGAACACCCTGACGTGGACTTTGCCATTTTGAAAGACAGGGCAGTGAAAGCACTCCAACCTCCTGTGGACACAGACCCCGTCGCACCAGCATGGCCTGCCAGTTCCACGGCTGCAGGAGCGGAATCCTCCTCGCAGGCCCTGATAACTGCAAAAGGACTCAACACGCCAGCAGAGACCATAAATACACTATCCTCCCAGGTGCAACAGCTCACTAAGGACGTCGCACAAATCCTGAAAGCAATGCAGTTGCCCTCAGACACCAAAGTCCCTCATCGGATCCTGCTAGCTGACAGCCCAGAGGACGTCCCGTGGATGCGGAGGAGAAGAGGTCCTGCGACCCGAGGCAGGAGCAGTGATCGCTATGACTCATCTGGACAACCCATCTGTCGTCGTTGCCAGGAGGCAGGTCACTATGCAAGGGCTTGCCCTTTAAACGAGCCAAACCTGGGGCCGAGGGCCAGTCCTCAGGATTAAGAAGATCAGGCCCAGGTCGCTGCCGTGATCAGTACGTGGGTGGACGTCCTGTCCTGTCCATCGTCCTGGATGGGATCCCTACCCCGGCATTATTGGACACCGGCTCTCAGGTAACCACGATCCCGTATGTCCTGTATCGTAGGTTTTGGTCGGACGACGATCTCCGACCACCGGACCCCTCCCTCACCATCTATGCTGCCAACGGACAACCTATAGACCAGATTGGGGTCAAGGAGGTAACCATAAAGGTGGGAAGGCAGGAAATGAAGGGACAAGGACTGATTGTTGTGGACACTGATATTAGAGAAAGGAACCCGCAAATGATTTTAGGTACTAATGTCATAGAAAATTGCCTAGGGGAAGTGTTGTTGTTGCTTCACCAGATTGTTGAAGGTGCTGAGGGCAGGTCGCAAAGAGCCTTGCAAAAGGAGATCCGAATCATTCTGAGGAAGCAACAGGTAAAACAGACTGGCGGTGAGATTGGTAGTGTACGGGTGATGGATGCTAACCCCATTGTGATACCCCCACGGAGTGAAATGATGATGTGGTGTAGAGCAGCGGTAGGTCTCAGAGGACAAGATTACCAGGCTGTACTAGAGCCCACTCATTCAGACCACTGGCCCACGATTCTGACAGCCAGGGGGGTAGTTGATGTACACAAGGGACGAGTGCCTGTACGAGTGTTGAACTGTGGGGAGGAGGAAGCCAGACTACCAAGGTACGCTACCATAGCCAAACTGTTTACATGCTCAGATGACGCCATAACACCTGTAGGTCCCCTGACACAAGCTGACTCAACAGAGGATGAGACCTCCCAAAAGCAGTTAGAGGACTGGTGCCAGAAACTACACGTGGGGACTGACTCTACACCCGTCTACCGGAAACATGGGGTTTACAGGGTCGTGCGGGAATACGAGCAGGTCTTTAGTAAGAACCCACTAGACTTTGGTAGGATCAAAGGGGTGCAACATCACATACCCACAGGCAGTCATCCTCCCATTAAGGAAAGACATAGGCCTATTCCACCAGCCCATTACCAGCGCACAAAGGACATGCTGAAGGACATGAAGGAGGCAGGAGTCATAAGGGACAGTTGCAGCCCCTGGGCAGCTCCCCTAGTCCTGGTGAGGAAGAAGGATGGCACGATGAGGATGTGTGTGGATTACAGACGGATAAATCAGATAACACACAAGGATGCCTACCCTTTGCCAAGGATAGAGGAATCCCTCGCTGCCTTAAAAACCTCCAACTACTTTTCTACCCTAGATCTTACTAGTGGCTACTGGCAAGTATCTGTAGCAGAGGAAGATCGGGAGAAGACGGCTTTCACCACCCCAATGGGCCTCTGTGAGTTCAACAGCATGCCATTTGGACTCTGCAATGCCCCCGGGACCTTCCAGAGGCTTATGGAATGCTGCCTAGGGCACCTCAACTTTGAGACCGTCCTGCTCTACCTGGATGATGTCATCGTGTACTCCAAGACCTACGAGGACCACCTGAAACACCTGGCTGAAGTCTTTGAAGCGCTATCCCGATATGGAATGAAGCTGAAACCATCCAAGTGCCATCTACTGAAGCCAAAGGTCCAGTACCTAGGTCACGTGGTCAGTGCAGAAGGAGTAGCACCGGACCCAGAGAAGGTCACAGTCATCCAGGAATGGCCCACACCTACTACCGTTCGGGAGGTACGTCAGTTCCTTGGCTTGGTAGGCTACTACAGAAGGTTCATCAAGGGCTACACGAAAATGGCAGCGCCTTTGCAAGAGCTCCTGGTAGGCCACCCAAAGAAGAAAGGAAAGACCTCCGGCCCGCCATTTCACTGGGGAGAAGCAGAGGAACACTCCTTCAGACAAATGAAAGGGGCCTTGACGGGTGAAGAGATCCTAGCCTACCCTGACTACAGTCTACCATTTGTACTGTATACAGATGCCAGTAATGTGGGACTGGGAGCAGTGCTTTCACAGGTGCAGGAAGGCAAAGAGCGTGTGATTGCTTACGCCAGCAGGAAGCTCAGGCCTACTGAAAGAAACCCAGAAAATTATAGCTCATTTAAGCTAGAGTTCCTGGCCATGGTATGGGCTATCACAGAGCGGTTCAAGCACTACCTGGCAGCCACCAAATTCACTGTCTTCACGGACAACAACCCCCTGACCCACTTGGATACTGCTAAATTGGGTGCCATGGAGCAGCGTTGGGTAGCCCGACTGGCGAATTATGACTTTACTGTCAAGTATCGAGCTGGCCGCAAGAACGGCAATGCAGATGCTCTGTCCAGGATGCCTCACCTAGCAGACGAGGGTGAAGATGTAGATGATCTTGAAGAGATTGAGCTGCCAGCGTTCCATCGCCATGGAGCAAAACAGTGTCGGCAGTTGCGTGCCAACCGCCAAGAGGTGACCCTGAACCCACTACCTCACTACAACTGGAAGGAGACCCAGGAAAATGATCCAGCGGTAGGCCTGGTAAAGAAACTGATCAACCAGCCTGGCGCCAGCCTTGACAAAGGAGCCCCACCTGAGGCACAGTACCTATGGAAGGAGAGGGGTCGATTATTCATCTATCAAGACAAACTTTACAGGAGCATCATTGACCCGAGGACGCATGAGAAGGTGTGGCAAGTGATTGTACCACAGAAGGATACGAGGATGGTGCTAGAAGCCTATCACAATGGTGCAGGCCACTTTGGTTGGAAGAAACTGGAGGCCCTACTTAAAGTAAGATTCTACTGGGTGGGCATGAGATCTGCCCTAGAGAAGTGGTGTCGAAACTGCGGGCCCTGCAATCTTAGAAGAAAAGACCAGCCCAGCCAGAGAGCACCACTCCAGCCAATCCAAACTAAACGGCCCCTGGAGATCGTGGCCCTGGACCATGTAAAGTTGGCACCCAGCAGACAAGGCTACAACTACGCTCTCACTATGGTTGACCACTACTCCAGATTCCTGGTGGTAGTACCAGTCAAGGACTTGACCGGTCAGACTGCAGCCAAAGCGTTCCAGACACATTTCTGTCGACCACATGGCTATCCAGACCAAGTGCTCACTGACCAAGGACCAGCCTTTGAAGCTGAAGTGTTTAAGGAGTTTTGTAACCTTTACGGCTGCAAGAAGATCCGTACCACACCTTACCATCCTCAGACCAATGGCATGTGTGAGAAAATGAACCACATCATTCTCGACCTTCTGAAGACTCTCCCACTAGAAGAACGAAGTCAGTGGCCAGAAAAACTGCCCAATCTAGTGGACATGTATAACAACATCCCTGTGAGTTCCACGAACTGCACACCGGCATACCTGATGAGGGCCAGACCAGGGAGATTGCCAGTAGATCTGGAAATGGGAGTTGAGACCCCTGAAGACCATCAACAAGGTGCTGATTGGGATTCCAACCGCCAAGCCCAATACAAGAAAGTACAAGAGTGTGTGGAGCGAAGCCTGACTCAGCAACGTGAGAAACAAGAAAAGGCCTACAATCGAAAAGCACCTGCTGTTCCTTTGATGCCAGGAGATATAGTTCTCAAGAGAAAGAGAAGACATCATAAATTTGACAATCACTGGGAAGAAGAACCCTATACTGTGTTGCCATCGACGCTTAGCAGTGAAAAGACATGCCTTATCAGCAAAGATGGAGGAAAAACAACAGCTGTCGTTTCTAGAGATCGCCTAAAGAAATGTCCTGAACAACTAAGAACCCCTGAAGAAATTCCCAACCCTTTGCTAGTTCAAGAACCAAAAGAAAAGATGATCCATACTGTACTTGGAGATTTCCCAGCAAGTTGGCCTCAATACAATGGAGCAGTAGTTATTCCAGTCATTACATTCCCTCAATCTAGAGAAGTAAGAGACCCAGAAGAACCTGTTCAGAACCTGGAAGAGCCAAATGTAGCTGAAGCAGAAGACCACGCACTGGTATCAATACCTAGTACACCTATTATTCACATTGAGACACATACATCGGGTGGGAGGACACAACCTCAGACAGATGACAGTATAGTACTGCGTAGATCAACCCGCAGCAACTTTGGTCAGCTCCCATTACGCTATAGAGAAAGTACAGTTTAGTTCAAAGTGACGGTATGAAATGTAATGTTTCACCTGTTTACAGTTAAGTAACGTTTAAGTGAAATGTGCCCACAAGGACTATTGTGAGACCTCTTTAAAATGTTTTCTTTACACTAGTTCACGTGCATTTTAAAAAAATGGACCACCGGTTATGAACTGGCTTTAACCACAAACTTTTGCATTGTAAAAAGTTACCTCCTTGGTATCAACCACAGAGTCTGCCTGTTGAGGGGCATGGCTCTGCACCAACAAGGGGGCACGCCTGTTTATGGGGCCTGCCCTCCAACACTCGGAAGCGGGTACGCCTGTTTATGGGGCCTACCTTACACCACTCTCCTCAGGCGAGGAAGATTGGAGGAAAGGTCTGGGGAATGTGATGGCCCAGCCCTGGTCACCAAAAGGACCGGCGACCTACCTCCTGGAGGTTTTTGGGTGGGGTTCGGACATGTGGGTGGTTGGTGGTGGAATGGTACCTGGTATGTTTAAATGTAAATAATTGCCCCTGCGTGGGAAAAGTTTGTATTTACCTTTTTCTCTTGTCTTTGCAGCCCGAGGACGTGCTGATGATAACTAAGGGGGAATGTGGCGCCCCTGACCCGGTCAGGCACCACAGAGTATTGCACCCATGCGGGGACAATGCTTCCAGGTAATTTCCAAAGGCCAGGATGAGGTGCACACACAAACACATAGTGACCAGGTCTCCCACACCACAAGAAGGGACCCTTGGGTAGCCAGTAGGGGTTAACTTTCAATTCCCAGCTAGGGGGTGTGTTCAGAGGCTGGTTGCTAGGAAGCAGGGCAGAGAGGAAGTGAGGGAGTCGGGAGCTGGAGGTTGAAGTGTGTGGAAGGGAGCAGAGGGTCTCTCGTGTTAGACGGGTCCTGAGGAGTGCAGTAGCTGAAAGCGGGGGAGAAAGGGTACCGTGGGTCGGCCTGAAAGACATCCAGAGAGAGGGGTGGCTGAGTACGGAGATCCTGGTATCCGAGCACGCAAGGGGAAACAGATCCCCAGTACAGGCAGCAAATCATCCAGAGCTGCTTAACCTACAGGTGGGGGGTACTTTATGCCCTCACCACTACTACACAGAGCTCGAGCCAAGCAGCAATCACCAGGCCCATAAGGGGACAGGGTCAGAAGCCATCCCACCAAGGCCACGCTGCCGGCAGACGGGCCAGAGAGAGGGGAGCAGGGTAGTAACAGCTTCCCTGGAGGAGTCCTACCACGCTTCAAGCAAGGGATCCTCCCAAACAAAAAGAGTGCAAGGAGGGCGAGCGGACAGCTACCCTCAGAACGGCCTCCTGGAATTCCTGGTTCCACCTGGTTATCACAGTGTCGCCCGGGCATCTCACCGTGACCTCTAAACAGTGAGTAAACACGTTAAAAGACTTCTTGGACTGTGTTTGAGTCATTCTGCGACCTGTGGTCCCACCCACGTACACAGGGACCTGGGGCTGGCCTTACTCTCAGGAGGCTATTACAACCGACTGCACCCACCATCAGCCCCAGGCAGCCCTTAACCTGCAGTGGCGGTCCTCACTGACCGCAATTCTGAGAGTGGCGTCACGACGAATCCCAACACGAAGGTTCCCTACCTGTGACCAGACCGTCCCATCCCGTGGAGTCCCTAAGGGTAATACCCTGCTGCACCGCACCTGTAGGGCTTCACATAATGACTCTATATAATATAAAGGAATAGATCCCTCTGTGTGTAATGACTATATAATATATAGGAAATAGATCCCTCTGTGTGTAATGACTCTAATATATAGAAATAGATCACTCTGTATGTAATGACTCTGTATAATATATAGGAATAGATCTCTCTGTGTGTAATGACTTTATATAGTATATAGGAATAGATC
Organism: Anomaloglossus baeobatrachus; assembly: GCF_048569485.1. NCBI lineage: Eukaryota > Metazoa > Chordata > Amphibia > Anura > Aromobatidae > Anomaloglossus > Anomaloglossus baeobatrachus. The sequence goes on along the minus strand of NC_134353.1, from coordinate 902,412,674 downwards.
CCTCTGTGTGTAATGACTCTATATAATATATAGGAATAGATCCCTCTGTGTGTAATGACTATATAATATATAGGAAATAGATCCCTCTGTGTGTAATGACTCTATATAATATATAGAAATAGATCCCTCTGTGTGTAATGACTCTATATAATATATAGGAAATAGATCCCTCTGTGTATAATGACTCTAATATATAGGAATAGATCCCTCTGTGTGTAATGACTCTATATAATATATAGAAATAGATCCCTCTGTGTGTAATGACTCTATATAATATATAGGAAATAGATCCCTCTGTGTATAATGACTCTAATATATAGGAATAGATCCCTCTGTGTGTAATGACTCTATATAATATATAGGAATAGATCCCTCTGTGTGTAATGACTCTATATAATATATAGGAATAGATCCCTCTTTGTGTAATGACTCTATATAATATATGCGTTTCCCTTTTTGTATTGAATTACTGAAATAAAGTAACGTTTTGATTGTATTCTAATTTATTGAGATGCACTTGTATATTAGATTTTACACCCTTGTATAGCGGCGCTATATTCCATAGCGCTTTACACTTATAATCATTGACCTGAAGTATGATAATAGGTATGAAAATCCTTTTAAAACAAATAAATAGACATTACACAGTTGCGAGCGTCACCATTGCTCTCTGGGAGGCAGCTCTGTTAGATCCTGTTGTGATTCCCGCGTGTCAGTCTTCACCGTGTTTCTGGCCTGATATTCATAAACAGTCTATGGTGGATAGAGAAGTGCCTGTGATTGTGGACACAATTAATGGTGGTATTTTAGGAAAATGCATGCGATGATCGCCCGCTGCAACTAACATTACAATAAACAGAACCGCAATTAGTATTTTATTCCACATCCTGATCCGCGCGCGGCGCTGTGGGACCTTCTAGGCGCTGATTTAGGAATCATTATCATCCTTCATGAAACAGCGATCTGCATCCCCAAATAAATTACCAGGTTATTAAGGCAATGGCTCACTTGGCGAGTCCTGGCAGCTGGGTACATGCATCCCATGGTACATTAAACCAGCTCTTAATACACAGTAAATAACCTGATAGAGAGATGAATCACACACGGCTGACGTGTAATATACGGCGCAATCCTCTTGGTGTCCATGAGGCTGCGCACCACAAGTCACTTGTGTGTTAAAGTCTCCACCGCGCAGAACTTTACTATAGACGGATGTGTTTTCACAGCTGGGTTCATCTCCAGTCGTCTCTTCTTCTCTTCTCCTTCTTCTTTTCCTTTTTTTTTTTTTTTCAGAAAGTAAATAAATCTCGGAAAATTAAATCTGAAAATATGGAAGTTACTTATGGATCAAGTGCAGATGTTTCATCACACGGATACATATTATATTCTTTGTTTACTATTGTTAATTGTATTTTTTTTTTTTTTTAAACTCCAGCTTAAGTACATTGTCAATCAGGGTCTACGGTGGTCTGAAATCTGCTGTCTTCAATAAGAGGATCAGACGTCTTTTCTATCCCTCTCCTAGTACTTTATAATACAGTGCGTGGGGGCACAGGAGGCCATAATACAGTGGTGGGGGCAACTGGCGGCCATAATACAGTGGTGGGGGCAACTGGCGGCCATAATACAGTGGTGGGGGCAACTGGCGGCCATAATACAGTGGGGAGAGAAACTGGTGGCCATAATACAGTGGTGGGGGCAACTGGTGGCCATAATACAGTGGTGGGGGCACCTGGTGGCCATAATACAGTGGTGGGGGCAACTGGCGGCCATAATACAGTGGGGAGAGAAACTGGTGGTCATAATACAGTGGTGGGGGCAACTGGTGGCCATAATACAGTGGTGGGGGCAACTGGTGGCCATAATTCAGTGGTGGGGGCAACTGGTGGCCATAATACAGCGGTGGGGGCACCTGGTGGCCATAATACAGTGGTGGGGGCAACTGGCGGCCATAATACAGTGGGGCGAGAAACTGGTGGTCATAATACAGTGGTGGGGGCAACTGGTGGCCATAATACAGTGGTGGGGGCAACTGGTGGCCATAATACAGTGGTGTGGGCAACTGGCAGCCACAATACAGTGGTGGGGGGTCAACTGGCGGCCATAATACAGTGGTGGGTTCTGTGAAGGCCTCAGAGGTTTGTTTAAGAACGTTAGAGATCAAACATAGAGATGGGTGAATCCGCAGGTATTCTTGGTTTGCCAAACTTAATAAAAAGTCTGGTTTGGGACTGGACTTGACCCTGGACGTTGAACCCCACATAAGTCTATGGAGCCCAACTTCTGTGCTGTAAAATGGTGTTAGTGTAAGAGCTAGAGGGCTGTAAAAGAAAGACTATAAGGAATAAAGCAGGACAGGTATACTAACCGACCTTTCCCACGACTGTAACACCACTTCCGGGTCCGATCATCAGTCTCGGTGACTCGCCCACCCCAGGGCTGTGGGACACCCGGTGCCGGGCCGGACTAGTCCGGTGGTAGTCAGTGGTGGCTGGGCCCGGCTCCGTGGCCCTGGTGGGTGTCAGTAGAATATGTGGCTTGATGAATACAGTTTGTGTTCGTGATGCCACCTGTGGTCTGCGGCTATTAAGCCGCCGCTGCTGTGTGAGGCCTCCGGGGTGATGTTATAGCAGCAATGGTGGTACTGCTCCCCACAGGTGGAGCGGAGCCCCGGGGACACTGTTAGTGCTCGTGGAAGTCTATGGGGTTGTGTGGCTAACACGGTGCAGGGCCGACAGGCAATGAAAGAACCAGGCACAAACAACAGTCTCTTTACCTTTTCCTCTTTTACTTGGGAATAGTCCAGTCCTGGGAGACCGTTACAGGTGGTGATGGGGATCCGGTCGGCCTGGAAGTACTTGGGGGAATCTTTCTGGCCAGCTGAGTATGAGGCCTACTCCTGTGCTTTTCTTTGTTATGATAGGACCCTGCGTCTCTGGATCCAGCAATGGCCCTCTTTGCTGCTGGGACTGATGGTACGTCCCTTTCCCTCTGTAGCAGGCTGCGCAGGCCCTCTCTGGTGCTTCTCTGCTGGAGTCCACACCGGGCCTTGATGCTGCAGCTGTGCCTTCGGTATGTTTATGGGCCAGGTGCTTGCAGCTCTCCTGCCCTTCGGATTCGGCTACCAGGGAGTATTTTAAGCCCTGGTGGCCACAGACTCCGATGTCCGAGTCTCTCCACTGCCTCTCAGCTACTCCTGCTTCTCTGGGCCAAGCTACTCTAGCTCTAGGCCCCAGATTCACAGGACAGCTCACTCTGCGTCTGTTCACTTCTACTGCTCTCTACAGACTGACCACTACTTCCTCCCTCAGATCAGACTTAAGGGATGCTCCCTGGAATCCCAGGTTCAGAGCTCCCCCTGCTGGCCGGAAGGAGAACTGCGTTGGATGTTAAACTTGCTGGCCAATGGACCTCCCAATTACTTCCAGGCTCAGCATTAACCCTTTGGGAGGGCAATGCTGTTGTGGCGACCAGGTCCTGGGGCGCCACACTGGCATCTGTGTTTGGTTGCAGTTAGACCACGTCCCCATCCTGTGTGACAACGTCTGTGATTGGTTGGAATCACACGCTGTCTGCTTCCCTATAGTGGTGTAAAAATAAATACATTTTAAAAATGGTGTAGGTTCCCCTCTATATTGATACCCAGCACAGATAAAGCAGACGGCTACAGGCTGCAGCACCCAGCTGTGTGCAATAACTCCGCTGTGCATCAAAATACAAGGGTCCCCATGTGGCTTTTTTTTTTTCAATTATTATTACATTATTTAAAAAAAAAAAAAAAAAAAAAACAGCATGCAGTCCCTCCCAATTTTGATACCCAGCCAAGATAAACCAACAACTTGGGGCTGGTATTCTCAGGCTGGGAAGACCCATGGTTATTGTACCCCCACAGGCTAATAATAGAAGCCCGCAGCCATCCCAGAATTGTTGCATTCATGAGATGCAACAATTCCAGGGCCCTGGAGCGGTGGCAGAGTAATCTAAAGGGTTAATGACAGCTCACAGCTGCCACTAAACCCTGGATTAGTAATGGGAAGGGGTCTGAGACTCAGCCATTACTAGTCCTGTAAGTAAAAAAAAAAATAAAACACACACTGAAAAAAAATCCTTTCTTTAAAATAAAATAGAATTAAACACCCTTTCACCAATTTATTAACCCACAAAACAACCATATCTGACATAATCCACACGAAGTCTCACGACGATCCTGGCTCTGCTACATACTGAAGTTGCAGCGCTCAGGCACTTTAGAGAACATGACCGCCTGATTCTGCTTCAGGCAGACACTGACTGAGCCGCAGCTGTGAGCGGTGACATCACTGAGTTCACCTGCACTCACAGCTGGAGACTCCCGCTGTCTCCTACCTGTGACCGCAGGTAAACTCACCTCAGGTGAACTCATTGAACTCTGACCTCACCTCAGGTGAACTCATTGAACTCTGACCTCACCTCAGGTGAACTCATTGAGTTAAATGAGACCTACATCTCCTCGCAGAAAACTGCTTTTTTTTTGCCAAGAGATGCAGATATGGTGCTGGAATTTACATGCCAAATTCATGCGCCAAATCTGCATTTCCTGGCAATAAAAGGCATGAAAACGTGATACAGTTTTGATGCCATTTTTGCCAGGAGATGCAAAATTGGTGCAGGAATTTGGTATATAAATTGCAACACCAAATCTGCATCTCCTGGCTGAAAACCGCACAAAAAACACAGTGCAGTTTTCTGCCAGGAAATTCAAATTTGGTGTAGACATTTGGTGCAGACACACAAACTGCATTTTTTTTTGCCAGGAAATGCAAATTTGGTGCTGAAATTAGTACACTAAATTCATGCACCAAATCTATTGTCTGGCAAAAAAAACGCATCAAAACGCGATGTGGTTTTTTTTTTGCCAGGAGATGTAGATTTGGTGCAGGAATGTGGTGTATAAATTTCAGCACCAAATCTGCATCTCCTGGCAAAAGAAAAGCCTGGTTTTCTGCCTGGAGATGCAGATTTGGCGCAGAAATGTCTGCACCAGATTTCTGCACCAAATTTGCAAAATATTCTATTTTTTTATATTTTCTTATTGGTTATCATAAGGGAATTTAACCAGTGATTACTTGTACTATACAATACTGTAATACTGAAGTATATTGTAATATTACCCATCTCCTATGAAGCCCAGCCACAGGTGGGCAAAAATGGGTCTTTAGTATCCTCCCCAGCTGCCGAGAAAATGCCATTGACACCCAGCAATAATTTTCCAATTCTTAAATATTGCTGTTGTTATAGCTTTGATCACTGCAGTTAGACTCGTATGTCAGCTTTTTTTTTTTCTTGTTTTTATTTTAATTATTTATTAATGCTTTAAACTAAATCCTGTGCTGTACTCACCCTTTAAAACCCAAGTTTTGAGGTCACCACGACACGGTCCAGCCCCACCAATTTCCATTTCATACTTTCCGCTGTCTACACCCAGTTTAGAAACTTTGCAAAACAGTATTTTTTTCCCACTGACACCCAACAACAGCGACTAACCAAAGATTCTATCAGCTTGCCAGCGCCATCTTGTGGTCATTTGTCTAAAAGTTTATATTTTAGGAACTTTTTCTTGGTTTTGATATTGCTTTGCTGGAGATGATAATAAAGTGATTTTTTTTCCTTTAAAATAAATTGTTTGAAGACTCAATGAAGTCAATGAGACAACTCTGGAATGTATATTTTGATTTATACCTTTCTATCTGCTGTCTAATTGTCACTAGCACTAGGGTCTTTTGTTGTACTTGATCTTAAAGGAATTATCCACTCAGAAATTGTTCAGCCTTTCGGAATAGTTACTAGAAAAGTTAAAGGTCACTTTAGGTGACTTATTAGTATAAGATGTAACTTGATTATATGAGGAATTAAATTGTGTCTGACCATTAGATAACATCTGTACTGCATTTTCCACCAGTTTTTCCCTATGCAAGATCTATCTAAAATTTTCTGTTGTCTCTGAGCTGGTGGGTGGAGACTGGTTGCTATGATGTCTCCTATACACAGCACACACAGACATGAGGGATGCCTGCTCTCCTGTCTCTAAGCTGGTGGGTGAAGACTGGTTGCTATGATGTCTCCCATACACAGCACACACAGACATGAAGGGATTCCTCAGCTCCTGTCTCTGAGCTGGTGAGTGGAGACTGGCTGCTATGAAGTCTCCGATACACAGTACACAAAAACATGAGGGATTCCTGCTCTCTTGTCTCTGAGCTGGTGGGTGGAGACTGGCTGCTATGATGTCTCCTATACACAGCACACACAGACATGGAAGGAATCCTCCTCCTGCTCCTGCTCCTCTGTTTCTGAGCTGGTAGGTGGAGACTAGTTGCTATGGTGTCTCCTATTGACAGCACACGCAGACATGAGGGATTCCTGCTCTTCTGCTTCTGACCAGGTGGGTGGAGACTGGCTGCTATGATGTCTCTTATGCACTGCACACACAGACATGAGGGATTCCTGCTCTTCTGTCTCTGAGCTGGTGGGTGGAGACTAGCTTCCATGATGTCTCCCATACACAGCACACACAGACATGAGGGATTCCTGCTCTCCTGTCTGAGCTGGTGAGTGGAGACTGGCTGCTATGATGTCTCCTAATCACAGCCCACACAGACATGAGGGATTGCTGCTCTCCTGTCTCTATGTAGCCAGTTAAGAAGCGGCGGCAGGATGGAGGACATTACACAGCAATACTGAGCAGTGTAGCTGTGAATCCAGCTCTGCGTGAGATAAAACACCTACTAGAAAGCAGCAGCTCTGTGTTTCTCTGTCTTTCACTCTGCCTCTCCCGCCTTCCTCCTTAGAATTAGCTGTAATCGTATCCATCGTTGAACTGAGCAGAAGTATTTTATAGGGAACCTGTCACCTAGTCACCTGAGGGGTGGTCCGATCAAGTCCGATGGGCGTCACTGATCTTGCAATCACCATTTGTCTTCCCTGCTTCGTGTGGATGACGCGTCCCACGTCATCCACACAGTGTCCTCTATTGCGCTCCTCCGCACTCGCACTTCTCGCTGCCAAGTTTCTTAAAACGCCAAGTGACTATTCAACTTGTAAATGCAAATTCTGTAACAGGCGACGACATAAATTCGACCCCTGGTTTTGCAAAAGTTTTAGTTGATCTTGCGGGATTGTGCCTGATTATCAGAATTCTTGGACTAGAGGCCGAATTATAGGAATGTCATAAATAAAACAATTTTAGTGAGTTATTATCTGAACCCCATTGCAAAAACTTTTGTTGTTCCCCCCTCATCGCAGCCCGAACCCGGCTCCATAGAAAATCCGCTAAACTAGTGAGATATATCATTTAATGCATCAATGCGGCGGGTGATGGAAGATCACTCGTCTTACACCGAGACCAATGCAGAAAGAATAATGAGAGTGAAAAGTCGTTTGACCCGGTACGAAGGCGCCATGATGACTGATGTGTGCGCGCAGGACGCGGTCAGCCTGGATCCACAGCACAGAATTTTAATAAGCGGCAAGCAGTGCGCGGGGAAGTGTGAGGTCGCCAGGGTCAGGCGGATGAATAGTGATTGTTCCAGACGCAGGTTTACAGCACTAAAACGCCGGAGGCTTCATTATCCCGAACGCTTCTAATCAGGCTGCTTGTTCAGGTACAATTCTGGAGCGCGAGTTGTAGGGACACATATAGGAGGCAATTACAGCGAGCGCGGACGCCTGCGGTCACTTTGTGACACTGTCACAACTATTTTTGTCTAATCGGAGATCACGCCGAAGCAGATAAATGTGCAAATCATTACATTCTGCACATACGACATGGATCACTCAGACGAGGCTTTTATCATGAAAAATAGCAAAATAATTTGCAGGATTTTTTTTTTAGAAATTCCAAAATCTACAGGGCTTGATTAAAGGCATTATTTGGAGAAAGGCTCAAGTTCTTAGAGGGGTCCACTTTGGAGACAAATTGGTTTGGACAATTATCGTTCGAACGTTTGAATTTTTTAACTTTCCACTTTAATGTGTTTTCTATTTTGAATTCTTACAGAATGTTTTTACATTGTAAATTGCTGCAGATTTTTCCGCTCGTGTGTTGCCTATAGATTTTGTTGCTCGAATCACACTTTGCATTGGAAGGGATGAAGTCCGTGTGACGGGGAGACAGGGATGACACAGGGACCCCTAAGCTGACCCTAAGACTGAGGACCCTGTGCTGTCCCTTATCCCGGTGGTAGACTTGAAGGTAGTCAGGTTTGAGCCTCCAACGTGACCCTGTCTCCTATCCTGGCCTTGATGACTAAGTCCCCCCCACCTAGGGGACTGACTGGGACAGGGATCCCAAAAACCTACCAACACAAAACAATGGATAAGGTAAACCAAAACTCACATGCACCTAAAACCTGCACAAGGAAATAACCAAAGGTGCACGGGTAAGGGTACAAAGAAAAGATAGTAATAGAAACGACTTACTACAATCACAGCAGATAGCAACAGACATGTCCTCACTGCTCCTGGGCTAGCTCCAACTGAGTTGAATATCCAGCAACCTCTCCAGGAAGCAGAGGGTAATATATATAGGCCAGAAATGAGCAACTGCCAGCAGCTAAGAAGTCTGCTGCAGCACCAAAGAAGAACTTAACCCTAAAGTGCCCAAAGGAAACTAACACCATTTAAATGTGCATGGTCTTAGGCAGGCTTTATACGTTGCGACATCGCTAGCAAATGCTAGCGATGCCGAGCGCGATAGCACCCTCCCCCGTCGCACATGCGATATGTGGTGATTGCTGCCATAACGAACATTATCGCTGTGGCAGCGTCACACGCACTTACCTGGTCGGCGACGTCGGAAAAAAAAGGATTTTGGGTCACAACAATATAGTGCCCAGTGTCAGAAAGCGGAGTTACTTTTTTTTGTTAATTATTTAAATAAATAATGAAAAAATATGGCATGGCATCCCCTTTATTTTTCATAACCAGACAAGGTAAAACTGACAGCTTGGGGCTGGTATTATCAGGGTGAGAAGGGCCATGGTTATTGGCCGATCCCATCCTAAAAATAGCAGCCCACAGCCACCCCAGAAATGGCGCATTTATTAGATGCGCCAATTCTGGCACTTTACCTGGCTCATATTAATTGCCCTGGTGCGGTGGCAATCAGGCTAATATATTGGGTTGACAATAACTGTTATTTGTCAAAATTCACAGCTGCCATCAAGCCCTAGGTTAGTAATGGTTAAGGGGTCTATGAGACACTCCCATTACTAAACACATTATTAAAAAAAAAAAAAATTCCTTTATTAGAAATAAAAAATACAGACACCCTCTCTCACCCCTTTATTAACCCCCCCAAACACCCCTGCATGTCTAACGTAATTCACACAATGTCCCACGATAATGCTCGGCTGTGCTACATGCAGAGGCTGCAGAGACAGAAAACGCGGCCGGTCACTGCAGCCTCTGGGCTCTCGTCTCCAGAATCTTCAAGTTATATTACCTCTGAAATGTTGGGGCCAGGGGTGGGATTCAGCCGGTTCTGTCCGGTTCGGGCGAACCTGTTGTTAAAATAGCAGCCTGGCAAGAAACGGCTCCGGCGATCCAGTTCTCTATATTCATTTGTGTTAGTGTCTTTAAAACACTAACACAAATTAATCCTAGTACCTCCGTACGTGCCGCAGTTCCGGGTTCACTGGAGCCTGTCTGCCCCCTGATCTGGCGTGCAGCGACGTGCTGACGCTGCAGAGGTCACAGCAGCATGGTGAAGTTGCTCATCCTGCTGCCGCCTGCCAGCTTCAGTGTGTAGAGTGCCGCGGAGGAAGACAGAGGAGAGGCCGCCGGTGCTTGGAACAGGGAAGCGCTCAGCGAGCCGAAGATGCAGGGAGACAAGAATCTGCAGGCGAGAGGAGGCCGCATAAGATGGGAACTATATGGGAAAAGGACACTATATGGAGAGAAGGTATGCACTCCAGTGACTATGTAAGGGGAATATATGAAAAGCAGAAACTGCTGTGTGAATACTGACATGAAAAATCCAACAGCTATATGTAAGAATGAAAATGTGAAAAATGGAATCTGCATTACTGCCATGAATATATGAATCAAGAGAAATTTAGCTATTGAATTGATCAATACAACAGAACCCCAACACTACGCCAAAGTATTTCTCTACGTTGGGGTCCCTAGCTAGTGTGTGTCCTCTCATGCAGTTAAAAAACTTATCGTGTTGGGAAGCTGAGACCCAGGCTATATATGCGTATAATGTGGACTGGCAATAGGTGTGTATGGGGAGGGTTCACATATGAAAGACTAGAAATCAATTAAGAAATAACGTCTGGAACACCAATTCTGAGTCTGAGTTCTATATGGGAAAAGGAGCACATGGGATAAGATCTGCTGGGGAAAGAGGCAATGATGGGATCTGAAGGGGAAAGAGGCCATAATGGGATGGGATCTGCAGGGGGAAAAGGACAAAATGGGATGGGATCTGCAGGGGAAAGAGGCCATAATGGGATGGGAGCTGCAGGGGAAAGAGGCCATAATGGGATGGGATCTGCAGGGGAAAGAGGCCATAATGGGATGGGATCTGCAGGGGGAAAAGGACAAAATGGGATGGGATCTGCAGGGGGAAAAGGACAAAATGGGATTAGATCTGCAGGGGAAAGAGGCCATAATGGGATGGGATCTGCTGAGGAAAGAAGCCATGATGGGATCTACAGGAAAAAGAGGCCATAATGGGATGGGATCTGCAGGGGAAAGAGGCCATAATGGGATTTGATCTGCAGGGGAAAGAGGCCATAATAGGATGAGATCTGCAGGGGATAGAGGCCATAATAGGATGAGATGTGTATGGGGAAGGTCGTCCGTTCCAATTTTAGCAGGGCTCCTTTAGTATTAATTTTTAAAGATTGTAGAAAAACCGTTTAATAGAATATGACTGACAGTGGCTGGAACATCTGGTGCTGGACAGGAGAGTGACTGTAGAGGAGGGGAAGAAGGGGAAAGATTTTACTTTAAATTACTTGTATTTTTTTGGTTGAGGACAGTGCGTGAAAATGGGTGTGGCTAAAAAATGGGTGTGGTTGCATAATAGGTGTAGTTTTAAAATGGGCGGGGTTTACAGAGAACCTGTTGTTAACAATTTGAATCCCACTCCTAGTTGGGATCTTTCAAGGAATAAAGGTGCTGCCAATGGTTTGGATGCCATGAATTGCCTGACAGATTCCATATTTAAAAAACTAATTAATTTAATTTAAAAAAAGTTTTGTAAATATTGCAACAACATGTAGATTTTTTTATTTGTAAAATGTTATGATTTCAGGGGCTCAGTACTGGACCAGTGGAATAGACTCAGAAAGTGCTAATGGTTGCCTTCCTCTGGCCACTGGCTTCCTTGGAGAATTTTTGGCAAGTACAAACCACTGCATTCCGTACTAGCACCATCTCACAAGATCTGTGGTTTTTTTTAATGTTATGTTGGATCAAGGTGTGTCGTCTGCTGCGTTTCTCACATGCTCGACTGTCTTCTTAGTTTTACTGTGCCGACGTGCCTGGATAAATGGATTCAGGTTTGACTGCAGCACTGAAAGGGTTAATAGTGTCGGAGAGGTTTTTTAAACAAAGCAGTTTAGTCAAGAGTGTAAATTAACTGCGCGATTACCCAGGCATAATAGTACAGTGAGGTGCGGCAACATATCATTGATGCAACCTGAGCAGCCACACAGGGGCCCAAGAGGTAAGGGGTCCGCTGCCACCTCCAAGCAGGTGGGATTGTGCAGTATGAGGAGCTATTGGACTGCAAAAAGTCCAGATACTGTTCTTGCAGTGTCCGCTCCTGCTTGACATATTATTAAATCAAGGTGCCGTAAAAGGTCCTATATATTTGCAGTCCGGACCAAGACCAATTTACAGTACAATTAGATGGGGTCTTTAAAAACCCAATTCACATGCACCGGAAAAAGTCCACACTGCATTGTTAAATCCAAAACACGCTCACATTTTTACAATGCACACGGTAAAATATGCTTTAAAATTTGCAAAAAAATGTACCTTGCAGCATGCAGATTTTCGAGATTCCCCGAGAAAACCCACGCGAAACGTGCGTAGTGGTTGCTGGTGGCAGTAGTCCACTTGGTCTATATGGGTGAGTAAAAAAAAAAAACAAAAAAACAAAAAGCCAGCACCAAATGTGCACTACAGCACTAAACATTCCAAACTGTACTTATTATAAAAAATTTTTTTGAGATTTTTGGCAAAAAATTGCAATTTCTTGAGCTGCTTCGCCACGTCACGGCAAATCTCATTTGAAGCAGTCCTACACTAAAATATTTTTATAAAATGTGCCATACGGCCTCACATATGAATAGTAGAACTGCTCTTAGCAGCACTCACCTGGTCTATTTCAATCCCGTACCCATGACTGAGTCATGGCTGTGGGCGGGACAGGTCCAAGCAAATGCTGCATGAAGTAAATAGCCTGTGGACAAAGCCTGATGACTTAATGTGAACAGTCACCAACCGCCAAAATCCAGACAGATGGAATACATCCCAAATTGGGGTGCATAGCAAGGTGGAGGTCAACCACCGACCAATTCAATGAAGAAAAAACAAAAAGCCAGCACCAAATGTGCACTACAGCACTAAACATTCCAAACTGTACTTATTATAAAAAAAATTTTGAGATTTTTGGCAAAAAATTGCAATTTCTTGAGCTGCTTCGCCACGTCACGGCAAATCTCATTTGAAGCAGTCCTACACTAAAATATTTTTATAAAATGTGCCATACGGCCTCACATATGAATAGTAGAACTGCTCTTAGCAGCACTCACCTGGTCTATTTCAATCCCGTACCCATGACTGAGTCATGGCTGTGGGCGGGACAGGTCCAAGCAAATGCTGCATGAAGTAAACAGTCATGGGTACGGGATTGAAATAGACCAGGTGAGTGCTGCTAAGAGCAGTTCTACTATTCATATGTGAGGCCGTATGGCACATTTTATAAAAATATTTTAGTGTAGGACTGCTTCAAATGAGATTTGCCGTGACGTGGCGAAGCAGCTCAAGAAATTGCAATTTTTTGCCAAAAATCTCAAAAATTTTTTTTATAATAAGTACAGTTTGGAATGTTTAGTGCTGAAGTGCACATTTGGTGCTGGCTTTTTGTTTTTTCTATATGGGTGAGTGTATTTGATGACCTTATAATTGTGCTCTACCTTTATGGGAATCCTGTTAACCCCGCTTGATTAATAATGTCTATATACAGTATATGGTCTGGTGAAGCTAATTCACTCTCCACAGGCACTTTATAATACTCTGGTACTTTAGCTAATATCATGAGTCCTGCACCATGCACTTTTTATTGTATTGTCTGTATCTGTTTGTCTTCATTAATATTTATACTATTTTTCTAAAAATGTTTTTGGTGATTCTTATTGCTCCACGTATCTATAGGTCTAAAAAATATTCCATAAGGTTTAACTAAATGGCTTTTTTTATAAAAATCCATTATAAATCCAACATTTTTTTTTTTTTTTCAGTTTTTGTTTTTACAGTGTACATTGTTTGGTAAAAATGACCTGCCAACATTCTCCCCATCAGTACAATTACAGCGATACCAAACTTGTCAAGATTTTGTTATTATTTTAGTGGTGAAAAAAAAAATCAGAAACCAACGTCAGCTGCTGGCCTCCGATTGGCTGGCGGCTGCCATTGGCATAGCTGTGCAAAGAGTTTGTCTCTGCACGATGCTGGCAATACATTCAACTGAAATGAAGTGTTGACGGCAGCAGCCCCCTGCAACAGGTCTCAATCGTCAAGGGGTCCACAGTGCCTGCAGGCCACAAGAAGATACCTGAGGGACCACATGCAGCCTGGATATTTGAGACCTCTGGTGTACAGCTTGTATAAGGCACACTGAGTTTTTGGTGCAGAAATTTTTTGCCTCAAAATCTGAACATTTTGGAGAAAAAACGCACTAAAAAAATGCATGCAATTTTTGGTGCGTTTTTTTGTCCATTTTGGTGCCATGCGTTTTTTTTTTTTTTAGTGAAATCAATGGCTGGAAGGGGTACAAAATTCACCAACAATTGACATGCTGCTTCCTTTATCTGCACCAAATCTGCAAGGAAAAAATGAAGCAACGTTCGCCCATCATTTCAAAATTCTCATTGAGTTTGCTGACATAAGGACAGACATGCGTTTGTCATAAAACTGCACTAAAAAAATGCATAAAAAATGCACCGTGCACACACTGCCTAAGAATGTAAATTTGTTGTGCCAAAAACAAACAAAAAACAAAACATCAGCATAGATGAAAATGGGAATATATTTGTGTGCGGGTGCAATGGCATCTTGTTACCACAGGGCGGCACTGTTACATTTCTAACTTTTACATTACGGGATCTTACAAGACACAAAAATCTGTCTCCCCTTCAAAAAATGGGCTAAAAAGATGATTATTTTAAAGTGTGTTTATTGAGCAAACGTACTAAAACATAAAAATACTAGAGAAATTCAGTAATTGTATAGAACAACACAAAATGTAATTGTGAAAAAAACAATGGCAGAATAGTTTTGTTTTTTTGTTTTTATTTTAATTCTTTCAGTTCACAAAAGTTATATGCATCCCCAAAAAATAATTCCACTGTAAAAAAAAAAAAAAACAAGGAAAATAAAAACATATGGGTGGTCGCAACATATCGGTAGTTGGAAAAAAAATAAAAATTTAAAAAGTGCATGACTTTCAGTATGTGGCCATACTAAAGTGAAAAAAAAAATCACTGGTCCTAGAAGGGTTAACTTCTGTATTATTTGCAACTTTTTATGCAGGACTTTCCACAGTTTGGAGAGTTAATAGCAACTGCTATAATATTTGATGGGGGCCCTATACCAAATTTTTCTATATGTTGTTGGTGCTGAAACATCCTGCAGATCAGTGGGAGGCCGGGTGTTGAGACCACTACTGATTGCTTAAAACCCAGCTCAGGAGGCAAAGATGAAAAAAGCAGTATACAGTTGGGATCAAAAGTTTACATACCCCGGCAGATTTTTTTGCTTTCTTGGCCTTTTTTCAGAGAATATGAATGATAGCACAAAAAAAAGATAACATCCTCACCTGTGACCTGTTTGCTTGTAATCAGTGTGTGTATAAAAGCTGAGGGAGTTTCTGGGATCCAGACAGACTCTTGCATCCTTCATCCAGCCACTGACATTTCTGGATTGTGAGTCATGGGGAAAGCAAAAGAATTGTCAATGGATCTAAGGGAAAAGATACCGTATTTTCTGGAGTATAAGACGACTGGGCGTAAAAGACGACCCCCAACTTTTCCAGTTAAAATATAGGGTTTGGGATATACCGTATATACTCGAATATAAGCCAAGGCCCCTATTATAAGCCTAGGCTGGGAAATGCAGCAGCTACTGGAAAATTTCAAAAATAAGAATAGATACCAATAAAATGTAATGTGCCCCATCCTTGCCCCCCCTTGTAGTAATGTGCCCATCCTTTTGCCCCTTCCTTGGGCCCTCTAGTAATGTGCCCATTTTTTAGTAATATCCCTTGCAGTAATGTGTCCATTGTTTAGTAATGTCCCCTGCAGTAATG
Source organism: Anomaloglossus baeobatrachus (assembly GCF_048569485.1). Classification (NCBI taxonomy): domain Eukaryota; kingdom Metazoa; phylum Chordata; class Amphibia; order Anura; family Aromobatidae; genus Anomaloglossus; species Anomaloglossus baeobatrachus. The sequence continues at coordinate 902,397,091 of NC_134353.1, read as the reverse complement.
TACTCATTGTTTAGTAATGTCCCCTGCAGTAATGTGCCCATTGTTTAGTAATGTGCCCTGCAGTAATGTGCACATTGTTTACTGCAGGGGACATTACTAAACAATGGGCACATTACTGCAGAGGACATTACTAAACAATGGGCACATTACTGCAGAGGACATTACTAATGTGCACATTGTTTAGTAATGTCCTCTGCAGTAATGTGCCCATTGTTTAGAAATGTCTCCTGTAGTAATGTGCCCATTGTTTAGAAATGTCTCCTGTAGTAATGTGCCCATTGTTTAGTAATGTCCTCTGCAGTAATGTGCCCATTGTTTAGTAATGTCCCCTGCAGTAATGTCCCCATTGTTTAGTAATGTCCTCTGCAGTAATGTGCCCAGTGTTTAGTAATGTCTCCTGCAGTAATGTGCCCATTGTTTAGTAATGTCCCCTGCAGTAATGTGCCCATTGTTTAGTAATGTCCTCTGCAGTAATGTGCCCAGTGTTTAGTAATGTCTCCTGCAGTAATGTGCCCATTGTTTAGTAATGTCTCCTGCAGTACTGTGCCCATTGTTTAGTAATGTCCCCTTCAGTAATGTGCCCATTGTTTAGTAAAGTCCCCTGCAGCAATGTGCCCATTGTTTAGGAATGTCCCCTGCAGTAATTTACCCATTGTTTAGTAATGTCCTCCTACTGGTCCCCTTCTTGTCCCCTATTATGCCGTTGTTTACACACAATAAAAATTCTTCTCACCTGTCCTCCATTCCCGCGATGCCTTCAGCTGCTTCTTGCAGACCACAGGCACATAGACCTCTCGGTGATGTCGTCTGGTGCACAGAGCCACCACTGCAGGCTGCCATCATGGTTTTACTGTAGGTGAATGTTTTACAGTGGCATGCCACAAAGCATACAACTGCTGTAAAGTCTTAACAGCAGTGGTGGCTCCATGCACTGGATGTGAACATCAAGGGGTGCTTCTTGTGGACCGCAGGTACATAGACCCCTCCATGAGCGCGTCCAATACACAGTGCTGCCGCTGCTGTCAGTGCTTTACTGCAGTTGAATGCTTTGTGCCACCACCGTAAAGCATTCAACTGCAGTAAAGCCATGATGGCTCCGTGCACCGGACGAGATCACCGAGAGGTCTATGTGCCTGAGAGGCAGAGAAGGAGGTAATTGGATACAAGGGCGGGCCAGAGGGATGCGCTACTGCTCTGATAGTCTTGAAGACAGGGAGGGCTAATTATTCGACCTATAATATGACACCCGGCGTATAAGACGACCCCCGACTTTTGAGAAGATTTTCGGGGGTTAAAAAGTCGTCTTATACACTGGAAAATACGGTAGTTGAACTGTATAGAACAGGAAAGGGATACAAAAAGATATCCAAGGAATTGCTAATGCCAGTCAGCGGTGTTCAAACTGCAATTAACAAATGAACAAATGGAAAATCAGCGGCTTTGTAAAAACCAAACCACGATCAGGTAGACCAACAAACATTTCAGCCACAACTGCAGGAAAATAGTTTGGGATGCAAAGAAAAACCCACAAATAACATCGGCTAAAATACAGGACTCACTGGAAACTAGCGGTGTGGCTGGTAAAAGATGCACAATAAGGAAGCACTTGAAGAAAAATGGGCTGCATGGTCGAGTCGCCAGAAGAAAGCCATTACTGCGCATATGCAACAAAGTATCTCGCCTACAATACGCCAAACAGCACAGAAACAAGCCTCCAAACTTCTGGAACAAGGTATTTTGGAGTGGTGAGACCAAAATCGAACTTTTTGGCCACAACCATAAACGTTACATTTGGAGAGGTGTCAACAAGGCCTATGAGGAAAGAAACACCATTCCTACTGTAAAGCATGGAGGTGGATCGCTGATGATGTGGGGATGTGCGAGCTACAAAGGCACAGGAAACTTGGTCAAAATTGAAGGAAAGATGAATGCAGCACGTTATCAGCAAATACTGGAGGCAAATTTGCACTCATAAGCCTGGAAGCTGCTCATGGGACGTACTTGGACGTTCCAACATGACAACGATCCAAAACATAAGGCCAAGTCGACCTGTCATTGGCTACAGCAGAACAAAGTGAAGGTTCTGGAGTGGCCATCTCAGTCTCCTGACCTCAATATCATTGAGCCACTCTGGGGAGAACTCAAGCACGGAGTTCATGCAAGAAAGCCCAGGAATTTACAGGAACTGGAGGCTTTTTGCCAAGAAGAATGGGCAGCATTACCATCTGAGAAAATAAAGAGCCTCATCCACAACTACCACAAAAGACTGAAAGCTGTCATTGATGTTAGAGGGAGCAATGCATGGTATTAAAAACTGGGGTATGTAAACTTTTGATTAGGGTCATTTGGATGTTTTTGGTTGTCATTATGATTTAAAAAGAGAAAACACTGTAGTTTGACAATAAATGGCTTCACCCATTCACCCAGGAGTGGAAAAAAAGATTTTGTGTTATCATTCATATTCTCTGAAAAAAGGCCAAGAAAGCAAAAAATATGCCGGGGTATGTAAACTTTTGAACACAACTATATACAGTATACATGGTATGGTGTACAATCCATGGCCATAGTAAAAAAAAATAGTCACCACGATATCAGACATCTATTGTTGGTACAGACGTCCAGGAGTGGATTATGAGAAGCCAGAGGACAACGTCATCATGCACTGACATCACTGCACCTCAGGCCACCGAGTGTCAACAGTGCAAGGGTTAAAGAAAGGGAATAAACAGAAGCGTGTGGTGTATTAGAAATGACGGCAGCTGGGCCGCCATTCAGACTTCCAGCCCCTCCTGTAACATGAATATGCAGGATTCTTTAATTATCCTACACAATCCACACAAGGAAAATAATGTCACGCCAGGGACGAGAGGAACCCCGGCGGGCGATGCAACACCAGTGAAATAATGCAACGGATGGCCCTGGTGCTAAGAAGAGAAGAACGGGGTCACCTCTTAACACTCACCGGAGGTTAATCTCTACACTCCTTAATGTCCCTAGATGGGTCCTTCCCCCCCAGCGCTGTCACATGCCTAGACCTTTGCTGGCCCTGAACTTACCCTGACTAGTGTGAAGGCCAGCGAGACGCTAGTCTCACCACTGCAATAAGAAAACACAAGCAAGGAAAAACAAACAGGTGGGAAAAGATACAACAAATAGTTCCCCAGAGCTACTCAAACAGGAAGATTCTCAGCTGCAACAGAAACAACACCGCAGCTTCTCCAGAGCTTGGTTCCTTCAAAGTGTTCAATTATAGAATGCGCTATAGCCGGCATAGGAGAGAGAGAGAGGAGTGAGTTATTATAGCAGAAGGGTGTGCCTGCTGCAGAAATGAAGAACTACAAGTCAATCTCATTGGGATAGAAAGGAGACCTAAACCCCTTGAGCCCTGAATGGAATTAAATACGCTCCTTAATTAAACTATGAGCGGATTCTAAAACGAATCTGCAATCAACGAAACGATGAGACCTTTTGATCGCCGATCCACCTGAGACACACTCATGACAAACAGGTATTTTTTCCGTAGACCAATCGAGAAGCTGCTCAGAATGAGCCATATCATTAACACTAGAACTACTGGACTCGTGACACCTATATAGAAATACATGGTGCAAAGTAGTCAAAATGACTACCTCAGTAGTTCTAGTGTTAAAGCATTAAGCACCGCACCTGGGACTACCAAAGAAACAGTCTCCTGGGTGGAGTTATCATAAACCACACCCCTTTTGTTATTAGCTTTATGGGATTGTCACAGCAAAATTGTGAATGTTGTCAGGTGCGGCCAGGGGCATGCTGGGAACCGTAGTTTTTCATGTAATCGTTTAGTCTAGTCTGATAGAAGGTCATCTCCACAGCTATATTCTGCCCCATAGGGTCCACTGGGAGTGAATCTAATAAATAGGCACTAGGGAGCTGCCATTAATGCAATTTTCCATGGTAACACATGACATGGCTCTCAGCCGGGACGGCTCCATCTGTATATGGACCATTATATGGCGGAGCAGTGATGTCAGGCCCCACAATGTGTCTCTGGGGTCCCGGCTTCTACGTCTTATCACTGAACAGATGTGAGCCGCATGATGAGAGTCAGGTCCTTCTCACAACGTTGGTGCCTGTGTCCTTGGTAACCAAGGTAACAAAAATGGAGGAAGAATACAAGCACAAAGCAATTCTCCAGAAACGCAGATAGTCTGGGCTCATCGATGGCGCAGTATCCCTCAGAGCTCGAACTACAGGCTCCACATTACACCACAGCAGCTTCTCTGGCCTCATATTCTGCATCCATATACATATAATGCACTAAAAACAGGGGAAAAAATCCCAGTGCAGAGAAACGGTGATAAAACGGCAATTCCACCATGTTTTTTGGCGTTTTATGTTTACAGCATTCATTGTGTGGTAAAAATGACCTGGTAACATGATTATGCAGGCCACTACAATTACGGCGATATCAGACATGTCTCCTGTTTGTTATTATTTCAGTGGTTAAAGGGAACCTGTCACCATTTTTTTGCCCTATAAGCTGCGGCCACCACCAGTGGGCTCTTATATACAGCATTCTAACATCCTGTATATAAGAGTCCAGGCCGCGGGGTATAACACAAAAAAACACTTTATAATACTCACCTAGAAGGTCGCTCCGGTGCACAACGGTCGGATGGGTGGCGCCGTTCTCCGGGACCGACGCCTCCCCTTTCGGCCATCTTGGTCTTTCTTATTCTGAAGCCGCAGTGTTTGATGTGTCTACATCATAAATATGTGCCGGCATTGAGGTCCTTCGCAGGCGCACTTTAATCTGCGCACTTTGATTAGGACAGATCAAAGTATTGTAGTGCGCCTGCGCAGCACCGGAGAGTGTATGACGTAGATGCATCATGCACACAGGCTTCAGAATAAGGAAGACCAAGATGGCCGAAAGGGGAGGCGCTGGATCCGGAGAACAGGGCCTCCATCGATCCGACCATTGTGCACCAGAGCGACCTTCTAGGTGAGTATTATAAAGTGTTTTTATGTTATACCCCGCGGCCTGGACTCTTATATACAGCATATTAGAACGCTGTATATAAGAGCCCAGTGATGGTGGCAGCAGCTTATAGGGCAAAAAACTGGTGACAGGTTCCCTTTAATAAAAAAATACACAACTTTATAAAAAAAAAAATTGGTTTCTCGACATTTTCTGAGACCCGTCTATATACTTGTCTATTGATGGAGCTGTGTGAGAGTTTTGTTTCTTTTCTGGCAAACAGTAGTTTTTATTGGCACCATTTTGAGGTACTGTTCATACAATAATCTCTTTTCTCTGACAAAAAAATAAGGCGATTTCGACTTTTCTGCTTTTGTTTTTCTTATGGTTTTACCTTATGGGTGGTGATACCAAATATGTTTTTTTTTCATTTCTTTAATTTTGTCTTGGGAAAAAAAGGTGGTGATTTTTAATTTTAAGGGTTTTTTAACAACTTTTTTCCTTATGGAACTTGATTATAGTGAAAATAACCATCCCCTATGAAGCACAGCCACGTACAAAAAATGTGGTGGAGATGGGCGTACTTGAATGCACTGCCATGGCAATCCAATGGAACTCCATCCCATCAACTTTGTAATTTTTTTTTTTTACCTGGAATGGGGCAAAAGTTGCCCTCTGCCAAAATGTGTAACTTTTTTGCCTATTAGAAAGCTGTAGAACTTTCCATTTAAATGCCAATTAAAGTTTACTTACCGTATTTTTCCGAAGAAAATGAGGGTTCCGACTTAAAATCCGAATATAGCTTACCGAGAGGTGGTGGAGAGGGGTCACAGGAGGCAGGGGCAATGCTGTGCGCTGTGCTGTGGGTGCTGCTCCCTGCCTGGGCTGCTCTGTGCGGTGGGCGGCGCTGCTCTGTGTGGCGCTACATAGTGCAGAGGCTGCGGGTGGTGAGGCACGGCATGGACCATTCTGAAGATATTGGCGGTGCGGGCTTCAAATAATGGTGCCCAGAGTCGTCACGTGCGCAGATGGAGCTCTCGGCTCAAGATCTCATCTGCGCACACACCGCCTCCGGCCTATTGATGTCCCAGCAGTGGACAATGGCGCCCGGAGATCTCAGCTTTGTTAATGAGCAGATAACTCAATCAGCATGCGCGCCAACTCCAAGCACCATTTCTTTGAAGCTCACACCGCCGACATCTTCAGAATGGAGCCGTGCCTCACCGCCCGCAGCAAGCACCAGCACAGAGCAGCGCCCATAGCCCCAGGACAGGGCACCGCCCACAGCCCAAGGACAGAGCAGCGCCAGGACAGAGCAGCGCTCGCAGCCCCAGCACAGTACCACTGCCCGCAGTGAGCATCTGGGCCCCAGTCTGCACCGCCCACAGCACCGCCGTACTCTAGCACTGCCCTGCCTGCTGTGACCCCCGCTCCACCACCGCTGCCGCCCCCCCTCCCTGGTAAGACACCACCGGATTATAAAAAGGACCCCATATTTTTTTTACCTTTTTTTTTCTCTAAATTTGTGGTGCGTATTATAATTCGGTGCATCGAATAAAACAAAAAATACGGTATATAACACCGAAAAACCCCTGTGATGAGGTTACTCACTCAGTTTGCTCCCAAAGGTAATGACAGGACCACTTCTTACTTAAAAAGGTCATCCGATTTATTATACAGCACATAAACCGCACTCACAAGCCTTCCTTTGGCTTCACAGAATGTAGACACAGCATACGGTTCTTTTAAGTCGCGGTACACCAACACAGGTTCAGATACCCCTTCTTCGCAGGAGTTTCCCTGTGTAGGTATCTCCCTCTCCACTCACTGACCCTGGTCAGTAAACACAACCCCTCCATACACTGACCCTCCATACATTGACCCTGGTCAAAAGAAGTGAACGCTCTCTTCTCCTCAGAGGATTCCTTCGAGAGGCATCACATCCTCTATATATGTGCCGCCCCCGTGCCAGCAGCCGGCGCTGCTCGGATCTGGACCCACTGTGTGGCTCGAGGGATCCTCCAGACCTGGGGGTCACGCGGACACGCCGAATGAAAAGGGGGGACGTAGTTGTACGGCCTTGACCGTATTCGGTCCGTGACGCCACCCACAGTGTGTGGTGAAATGGGTCACCACCGCTGTTGTTGTGGGATACCCGGGGGAGATGGAATGGCAGCCGGATGTTAACCCCTCCGTGGGTAGGGATGGTTACCCCGGGGCCCAGTGTCTCTGTTCAGGGTATGGCGATGGCAGGGGCTTGCGCGCCCGGATGGACCAGGGGATGTTTTGTTACTCACAAGGAAATGAATCACACGAGTCTTTTGGTGAACCAAGGTGCTGGTGGCCGGCCGCCGCTGCCGGTTGTACTCTGGTCCCCCACCCGGGCTGGTGGTCGCCGTCTCTTCTTCTGCACTAGTTGTGGTTGTGTGTTTGGACTTCCCGGTATGGAACACGGGAGTCCGCTCCCGGCTTTCTGTGTGCCTGAGGAGCCGTGCCCGCTGACGCTGACCCGTGGGATCTATGAGCCGTGGCGGTTGTCCTATCCCTATCTGTGGGTGGTAGTCTGCTTTTGGGACTTTGGTTGGGACAGGACATGTAATCCTGCCCTCAATCGGTTGATTAGCTATGCTGTTGGTTCCGGTCCTGGCTTCAGGGTCCAAGTACCCCCTCTGTGCACGGTTTCCGGTCGGGTCTCCGGTGTCGGTACCGGCGGGCTCCAAACCTTGTGCGGTCCTCCTCGGATCTGCCGAGCCGTCTTCCCGTCTCCTGCTGACGGAGACCACCGTCTGCCACCTAACCAAGGTACCAGGGCTCCGACTCTGGCACAGTTCAACTTGAACTTCTCCTCTGCTGGAGTACACCTAGCTCAAGCCCACACTCCTCTCAACTTGAACTCCAACTTAATCTGTTTCAGACTGCTTAACTGACTGTTTTTCCCTCCCCGGGCTGTCTAGACCCCTGGGTGGGCGTTCCCTAACCGCCTGGTGTGCCTGTCTTGCCCTGAGGGGGGTGACTAGGGTTTCAGGTCGGCTGTATGTGACCTAGGTGAGGGATGGGTTGTGCGGGTTCCTAATGTAGACTGTGAGCCCTCGCGGGCAGGGTCCTCTCTCCTCCTATACCAGTCTGTCTTGTACTGTTAATGATTGTTGTACGTATACCCTCTTTCACTTGTAAAGCGCCATGGAATAAATGGCGCTATAATAATAAATAATAATAATAATAATAATAATGTGTGACTACCTGGTTTTGCCAGGGCGCCACATATACATTCCCATTCAGCACAAGTGAATACACCCTTCTCTCAGAGGATTCCTTCCTGGAGACATCACAGTCTCCCCACAGTGACCATGTGCTAAACAATCAGTCTCTATCTTAACAGATGAGACACACCCATGGGCGGAGGTGTGTGGATAGCCAGGCCCACCCGTCTCTCCAACTCTCCGTAAGACCTGTTCCTGGAATGCCTTTATAAGCCTTGTGGCACTACAAGTACCAGAGCTGACATCCAAGTTTACACCACCTTTGTGATACAAACCATCCGCCATGTTACACCTCATTAATCCCTTCCTAACCAAGGATGTACTGGTAAGTCTTATTTTTCTGGTGCTTTCTGACCAAGGATGTATTGTGCTGTGCCCCTGCGATGACCGCCGGGGACTCTGCTTACCTGACAACCGAGCTCTAGCCCTCACACTCACAGCCAATGACGGTCCCCACGCTGCCCTTGGCTGTTTAGCTCCTTAAATGCCGTGATCGATATCGATCGCGGCAGGAGATTGGAAGAAGGATTGCTCTCCCTCTCCCCACCAATCGGGAACCCCGTGACAACGGAGTCTGAGTGATTATGCTACAGCATGATCACAGGCTCTCTTAGTGACAGTTGCGATGTTCTGCACTGATCGAGTACTGCAGAACATTGCAGCTGCAATCAGAGCATTGTCGGGTAATGTCCCATAAAGGGACTAAGTGACAAAGTAAAAAAAAAGTAAAAAAAAAAAAAAATCAGAAAAGAATAATAAAAAAAATCCAATAAATAGTTATATTTGTGTAAAAATAAAACAACAAAAAACAAAGTACAAATATTTGGCGTCGCCGCATCCGAGCTATAAAATTGTCACACTAGTTAACCCCTTCAGTGAACATCGTAAAAAAAAACAAACCTAGCAAAAACTGTCTTTTCATCATACAGCTGCCACAAAAAAGTGGAATAAAATGCGCTCAAAAAGTCATATATGAATAAAAATGGCACCGATAAAAATGTCATCTTGTCCAGCAGAAAACAAGCCATGATACAGCTCCTGTCCACTAACTCACGCGGAGGTCGGCACCCCAATGATGGATGGTGGGGTGCCCCCACTCTACGAAGGCTATCCCTAACCTGCCCTACCTCACCCTAGCAGCAGATATGAAAAAGTGCTCAAAGGTGCAGAATATACAAACTCAAAAAAATTATTTCAGCGGATAGCCAGTGAGGTTTTTGTCAATAGTGAGGTCAGTATCAATGTCCCAAATCAACCTCACACCAATCAACAGTGAGGTTGAAAACAACTGGGTCTTAGTGAAGGAGTGGGAACTGGGTTATATATGTATATACCCTAATATCAATCTCCCTCCTGTCCACTACCTCACACAGGGGTCGGCACCCTACTAATATACACTAATAGTCTATTACGGTGCCCCCACTCCACGAGGACTGTCCTTAGTATGCCCTACTATACCCTAACAGCAGATAAATATATTTAAAGTGCCTGTGCTGATTTAAAGTGCATGACAGTATAAGGATAGTTCAATACGGGCATTAATTCAGGCTAATAGACCCTAGCAGCAATAAAGTTTAAAGTGCTAGTGCTCTAGTGTACAACAGGACAGTCAGAGGTACTTATCCATTAAAGCAAACATAGGTACGATCCTCAGATATCCTCAGAATTGCCTCAACGCGTTTCTCCCAAAGGGGTCATCAGGAGGCCAGATACAGACATTGCCAAAAAGATACCATGATATGTAGATAGTAAGGGTACCCTTCCTATCTACATATCATGGTATCTTTTTGAGGGGTGCAGTTTTTAGAATGGTGTCACTTTTGGGTATTTTCTGTCACCTAGGTGTAACGTCTGCCTGGACAACAGACTCAGGGGGGATGTAATGGACAGACTAGAGGGAAGCCACTCACCAAGCAGGACCCCCGGAACCCTGAAACCCTTTAACCCCTATACAGGGATTTGGAATTACACAGGGCCCTGGAGATCACTACCTGTGGAAGGCTGCTGTCCGATGAGAGTAGTCATCAGGCAGGGTCAAACCAGGAATAGCAGAACAGGGACAGAATCGGCAGGCAAGGACGTAATCAGAAAACGGAGCAGAGGTCAAATCCGGATCGAGCAGCGAGGTACAAAAACTGCAGGCAGAAGGGTAGTCAGAAAACACACAGAAGTCAGCACACAGGAATCACAAAACAGAATAGGGCGGACCAGGAGCTAGGAAATCTATGGCAGTGGTCATGTGACAGGAGGGGGAATAAGAAGGGTGTGGTGTCTTCCCATTGGCTGTAGCTGAATGCTAGTGTGGCGCCCCTGAGGCTTCCGTCGCCACAGGTCATTGCACCCCACCAGCGGTGTGATGCCCCATTCTGGGAGAGGAAGAGAGTGAACTCCGGTCCCCTGGTAAATCCACACTACACCCATTGTTAGGTACATACTGGGACCAGGGAAAGTGGCAGGCAACCCTCCCATGCTGCATGCTGAGAGGGGCTGTAAGACCCATCCCTGCTCCCATAGGGTGGTAGCTTAGCAACTGGGGAGGTGGGAGGAGCCACCAGAGAGCAGATAGAGAAAGGAAGGTCAAGTTAGTTTCAGTTTACCTCAGGGAGTGAGAGAAGCAGCATGTAGTTGGAGAAGAAGAACGAGAGAAAGGAGGGAGGAGGAGGCCTGCTGAGGCAGGCAAGGAGGAGAAAGAAGAGAAGGAAAGAAAGGGTCGCAGGGCCGCGGGTAGTCCTGTAGGTACCACCAGCTGTCCTTGTTGGGTACCGAAGCCGAGGGCCCAGAGGCGCTACGAGTAGCTGCAGGCTGCGGTGGCCTGGTCCACAGTGACATCGGTGGAGTGATTAGCTGCGACAGGGGACGGTCCCTAGAGACTGGAGGAGTGAAAAGACAATCTCCAAACAGTAAAAACCGAGGCCCAGGGAATTGCAAGCTCCCAGGGCCAGAACCCATAGCAGACCTTCAGAAAAGGGGTAATCAGCCGACAGGTGACCCCCCAGCCTGGAGGCTGTAATGGAGGCCAAGCCAAGTCCATCTTAACAAAGGCAAGGCTAGTGAAGACAGCAGAGAAAGAGACACTAAGCGGAGGGTACCGGATTTCACACTCTGAATCACCCAGAAGACGGAGGTCCCTGACAGTGGTCTCAGCAGTCCAAGGGTCCTGCCTGCCCTGACAAGAACTGTGAGTAAAGAACTTGAACTGCACCTCTGAAGTTGCCTCAGTTATTTCCGCTGCATAGACATTCACAAGCACCAACTGTGCCCCGGGCATTGCTCCACCTGTGGGGAGCAGTACTACCATTGCTGCCATAACATCATCCCGGTGGCCTCACATAGCAGCGGCGGCTTATTAGCCGCATACCACAGGTGGCGTCACGAACACAAACTTTATTCACTAAGCCACATAAGCTACTGACACCCACCAGGGCCACGGAGTCGGGCCCAGCCACCACTGACTGCCACCAGACTGGTCCGGCCCGGCACCGGGTGTCCCATAGCCCTGGGGTGGGCGAGTCAACTTTGGCGTCACGAACAGGATTTCGTGCCCGGTCTAACCGGGTACTGTGCGCCTGGAGAACCGTGTGACAGACTGTGTACTTTACTGAGAAACCGCCGCCATTAGCGCTGCTGAGAGCGGGAAGAAGGGGGGCGTGCAAGAAGAAAGGGCGCGAAGAGAAGCCCCGCCCCCTTGTCCAAGAAAAGCGCGCGAAGCGGTGCCCGCCATAGAAAGCGGAAGAAAAAGAAGTGGTGACCAAATAAGCTGGCCGGCTGGCAGACAGAGTTTAAAAAGCCAGACCAGCAGACAACGAAAATGTACCTTATCGCAAGCGGAGTGATGCCGGTCGTGGTGGGCTGGGCGCCAGTCTGGCGCCAGATGCAAGTGCAGCCTCCGGCCCCGCCGCCGAGAAGGGAAAGGGAGAAGCCGAGTGGCGTGGTCGAGCACCCGAGCAGTAATCCAGCAAGCGTTCCCCAGGTCGGCAGCATGGCAGAGAGGCTGCAGGAGTGTACACCTGGGACCGGGAAGATGGATCCCGAGCTGGACCTGCTCCGGGAGGAAATGCGAATCCTGGCTCGGAGACTGCGTAACCTGCAAGCAGAGGTGGACCGGCGGAGTGAAACACCGATGGTGCCGGAGAGTGTGGGCCACAGGATGGAGGCCGCGGAGCAGCGACCGGGTGAGCAATGTGAAGCCCCGACCCGTCCGGACCCACTGACCCACCAAGCGCCACCGCCCTGTCCCTCCACTGTCCCGCAGGCCTTCCCCGCCAGCCCCGCAAATGCTCGGTGGGGCACCGGAGGCCTGCCCGAAACCCCCGCAGACGGAGCCTGGGGAGGGGTGGACCCCGACCAGCTAGTGGGCCCCCTACCGAGTCCCCCTGTGAGTCTCCTGGGAGCGACATCCCCGGGAGTGCACTGGGACGCAGCGCCCATAGAGAGTAGGGGACTGCAAAAGCCCCTGCGCCCCAAGGAAACCGCACTGGCAAACGAGCTGACCTGCCGGAGATTGGTGCAGGAGTACCAGCAGGAGCGGGAGGCCCGGGAGGAGACGGCCTCAGAAGAACCGGAGTGGCGCCGCACTATGCCAGCGTGCGGCGTCTCTCCTGTCAGCAGCAGCCGCAGCACTACCTCAAGGCAGACCCAGGTCACAGAACTGAGCAGAGGTCCTGTGACAGCCACGCAAGAAACGCAGACCAGGATCTCCATGGCCTACATGCTGCCCAGGGCCCTGCCAAAGAAGGACCCCTGCAATGAAGAGTAAAGATGAAGAGCTGCTGAACTGTAAATAGCCCCTGTTTGCCCCTCATTCTTTTTGAAGACGTCACCCCCATGTTATGTGCTACCGGGCCACTGAACTGGAATGTGGGCCCCGGTGGAAGTGTATGTGTTATGTCCTACCAGGCCACTGGACTTAGTGGCTGGTATGTTGTTGATATGTTATATGTAACCAGGCCATTGGACTTAATGGCTGGTTGAAGATGTCACTTTAGTTTGATTGAAAGAAACGAACTGCCGGGCTACTGGACTTGTAGTAGCCAAAAATGTAATTAGTTGCACCCGTTGTGCCCCCGACCAGAATTATGGGGGATTTGCTTGAACCGTGCAATGAACTGGAAGTGTACACTTAGAGTTTTCTTTATAAGAAGTTTGCAACGTTTATGATATGTGCCTCCCATAAAGGGAAGAAATGTTTTACTGTTTTATGTTATTACATACAAAAATGTTTTTGCATTGTCTCCACATGTTTTTGTTGTTTTTCAGCCCGAGGACGTGCTGGGATTTGCTGTGGGGGAGTGTGGCGCCCCTGAGGCTTCCGTCGCCACAGGTCATTGCACCCCACCAGCGGTGTGATGCCCCATTCTGGGAGAGGAAGAGAGTGAACTCCGGTCCCCTGGTAAATCCACACTACACCCATTGTTAGGTACATACTGGGACCAGGGAAAGTGGCAGGCAACCCTCCCATGCTGCATGCTGAGAGGGGCTGTAAGACCCATCCCTGCTCCCATAGGGTGGTAGCTTAGCAACTGGGGAGGTGGGAGGAGCCACCAGAGAGCAGATAGAGAAAGGAAGGTCAAGTTAGTTTCAGTTTACCTCAGGGAGTGAGAGAAGCAGCATGTAGTTGGAGAAGAAGAACGAGAGAAAGGAGGGAGGAGGAGGCCTGCTGAGGCAGGCAAGGAGGAGAAAGAAGAGAATGAAAGAAAGGGTCGCAGGGCCGCGGGTAGTCCTGTAGGTACCACCAGCTGTCCTTGTTGGGTACCGAAGCCGAGGGCCCAGAGGCGCTACGAGTAGCTGCAGGCTGCGGTGGCCTGGTCCACAGTGACATCGGTGGAGTGATTAGCTGCGACAGGGGACGGTCCCTAGAGACTGGAGGAGTGAAAAGACAATCTCCAAACAGTAAAAACCGAGGCCCAGGGACGTTGCAAGCTCCCAGGGCCAGAACCCAGAGCAGCCCTTCAGAAAAGGGGTAATCAGCCGACAGGTGACCCCCCAGCCTGGAGGCTGTAATGGAGGCCAAGCCAAGTCCATCTTAACAAAGGCAAGGCTAGTGAAGACAGCAGAGAAAGAGACACTAAGCGGAGGGTACCGGATTTCACACTCTGAATCACCCAGAAGACGGAGGTCCCTGACAGTGGTCTCAGCAGTCCAAGGGTCCTGCCTGCCCTGACAAGAACTGTGAGTAAAGAACTTGAACTGCACCTCTGAAGTTGCCTCAGTTATTTCCGCTGCATAGACATTCACAAGCACCAACTGTGCCCCGGGCATTGCTCCACCTGTGGGGAGCAGTACTACCATTGCTGCCATAACATCATCCCGGTGGCCTCACATAGCAGCGGCGGCTTATTAGCCGCATACCACAGGTGGCGTCACGAACACAAACTTTATTCACTAAGCCACATAAGCTACTGACACCCACCAGGGCCACGGAGTCGGGCCCAGCCACCACTGACTGCCACCAGACTGGTCCGGCCCGGCACCGGGTGTCCCATAGCCCTGGGGTGGGCGAGTCACTGGCATCTTCAGCTGGAAGACACACGCCACCCACAGTCAGCCAGTGGTACTGCAGATCCCAAGATAACCCAATCCAGTGGATGATCGGAGCCTGCGCCCACCGGTGCCGCTGGCATCGACTCCTCTCCCATCACCAGCACCATCCACGGCAGGAACACGGCGTCGCCTGGAGATCGGAGCAGAAGTCGCTGGAGCAGACTCTGGAGGTGACGTAACACTAGGCCTCTCAAAGTCAATTCCAATGTGATGTGGTCCCTAAAAACAATGGTTTTATAAATTTTGTTGGAAAAATTTGTAATTACTGATGAACTTTGAACCCTTCTAACTTCCTAACAAGAAAAGTTATGCTTCAGAAATTGCACTGGTGTAAAGTAGACATGTGAGGAATGTTATTTATTTACTATTTTGTGTTACATAACTTTCTGGTTTAAAAGTTTGAAAATTCAAAGTTTGAAAATTTTTACATTTTCAAAATTTTTGCCAAACTTCCGATTTTTTTTTTCACAAACAAACGCAAAAATTATCGGCCTAAATTTACAACTAT
Organism: Anomaloglossus baeobatrachus; assembly: GCF_048569485.1. NCBI lineage: Eukaryota > Metazoa > Chordata > Amphibia > Anura > Aromobatidae > Anomaloglossus > Anomaloglossus baeobatrachus. The sequence continues at coordinate 902,381,823 of NC_134353.1, read as the reverse complement.
TGTGAAGTACAATATGTTACAAAAAACATTCTCAGAATCACTGGGATCCGTTAAAGTGTTTCAGAGTTATGACCTGTCAAAGAGACACTGGTCAGAATTGGAAATAAGGCAGGGTCATGAAGGTGAAAACAGGTTCAGGTGTGAAGGGGTTAACCCCTTAACGACCTTTGACGTACTGGGTACGTCATGGTGACATGGTGCTAAACGACCCATGACGTACCCAGTACGTCATGGCGAAATCGCGGTCCCGGAGCCCCGGGGAGTCCAATTTCTTTAATTAAGCAGTAGATTCGGGAAGGAGGGGACCTCTGCCTGACCTCAGGAGGGGTGGTGCCTCCTCCCCGAACCTACAGAGGCTGTGATTGGCTGACAAACGCCGCTCAGCCAATTACAGTCACTGTAATGTTCCAGCCATTGAAAATGGCTGGAACATTGAAATCCAGCCCTGATCAGTGCTGCTGTAGCACTGGCCATTGGCTGGAGCTGGGTGATCGGTGCTTCACCCGCCCCCAGCTCTGATTGGAGAGACCGGTCTTGTGACCGGTCTCTCCAATCCATGTGGATCTGGGGCCTGTGACCGTCCCTGGAAGCCGAAGCTCTGCGGGTGCCCATCGGTAAGTTGCTGCCCTCGCTGCTCGCCCCTGTCCCCGATCGCCCGCCCCTGTCGCCCTGCCAGCCCCGCCGCTCGCCCCTGTCCCCGATCGCCCTGCCCGCCACCGCCGCTGTCTCCGATCGCCCCGCCCGCTACCGCCAGCCCTGCCACGGGTCCGATCGCTACCGCCAGCCCCGCCGCTGTCTCCGATCGCCCCGCCAGCCCCGCCGCTGCTCCCGATCCACCGCTGTCCCCGCCGCCACGCTCGATTTACCGCTGTCCCCGCCGCCACGCTCGCCACTGTCCCCGCCGCCGCTCCCGATCCACCGCTGTCAACCGCCGCCACGCTCGCCACTGTCCCCGCCGCCGTCGCACCCACCTTTTTCAGCCGCTGCTGCCCCCGAATCGGCCGCCGCCTCCTTCATCGCCACTACACCTCCTATCCCTCCATGTGCTGCAAGCCACCCTCCCCCCACATGTGCTGCAAGCCACCCTCCCCCCCCACATGTACTGCAAGCCACCCTCCCCCCTCCATGTTCTGGGGGCCACCCTCCTCCATGTGCCATCTCTCTCTCCCATCAGACTCTGCCCCCCTCCCCGATCTGCTGCCTGCTCTCTCCCATCCTCTTCATCTACTGCCCCTCTCACACTCCTCAATCTGTTGCCTCCTTCATCTGCTGCCTCTTCTGTCTGCTGTGATCCTGCTGCCTAGATCCATCCTGTAAGGTAGGTATCCCCATCTCACCTCCCTCCCCCATCCTCTGCCGCTCCTCCACCCGCTGCGCCATTTCCCATCATCCATCCGCTGCGCCCTTTCCCATCCTCTGCCGCTCCTCCATCCGCTGCGCCATTTTCCATCTTCCATCCGCTGCGCCCTTTCTCATCTGCCGCCTCGCCCTCTCGCATCGCATTATCCAGCACAGTTGCTCACTTCCAGACTGCAGTGGATGATGCGATGCGAGACTCGTGCATCGCTCTCACGTTTGGCACTGGTCTTAGTGGCAGGCGCTCATATTTTTTTTTTTTTTTTATTCATTTTTTTTTTTTTTACTGATGTCTGTATTTTTTATTTCGCCAAACTAATTTTTTTGTATGGGGGGGGGGGTGTCTAGTTTCCAAAATGGGATCACATGTGGGGGAGCTCCATTGTTTAGGCACCTCAGGGGGTCTCCAAATGCAACATGGCGTCTGCTAATAATTTCAATCAATTTTACTGTGAAATGGCGCTCCTTCTCTTCTGAGCCCCGCCGTACGCCCAAACAATTGATTTCCACCACATATGAGGTACCTGTGTACTCAGGAGAAATTGCACAATACATTTTATGGTGCATTTTTTCCTGATACCGTTGTGATAAAAAAAGCTACCTGTTTGAAAAAACAATTTTGTGGTAAAAAAAATAATAAAATATTTTCACGGCTGAACATTACAAACGTTTGTGAAGCCTCCAGGGGTTCAAAGTGCTCACTAAATAGCTAGATAAATTCCACGAGGGGTCTAGTTTCCAAAATGGGATCACATGTGGGGGAGCTCCATTGTTTAGGCACTTCAGGGGGGTCTCCAAACGCAACATGGCGTCCGCTAATAATTCCAACCAATTTTGCTGTGAAATGGCGCTCCTTGCCTTCCGAGTCCTGCTGTGTGCCCAAACATTTGATTTCCACCACATATGAGGTATCTGCGTACTCAGGAGAAAATGCACAATACATTTTATGGTGCATTTTTTCCTGATACCGTTGTGATAAAAAAAGCTACCTGGTTGAAGCAACAGTTTTGTGGTAAAAAAAAATTTTTTTCTTTTCACGGCTCAACGTTATAAACTTCTGTGAAGCCCCCAGGGGTTCAAAGTGCTCATCAAACATCTAGAAAAAATATTTGAGGGGTCTAGTTTCCAAAATGGGGTCACTTGTGGGGGAGCTCCATTGTTTAGGCACGTCAGGGAGTCTTCAAACCCGACATGGCGTCCGCTAATGAGTGCAGCTAATTTTGCACTCAAAAATTCAAATGGCGCTCCTTGCCTTCCGAGTCCTGCCGTGTGCCCAAACATTTGATTTCCATCACATATGAGGTATCTGCATACTCAGGAGAAAATGCACAATACATTTTATGATGCATTTTTCCTGATACCCTTGTGAAAATACTAATTTTTATGGCTAAAGTAACATTTTTGTGTTAAAAAAGTAAAATTTTCATTTTTTCGTCTACATTGCTTTGGTTACTGTGAAGCTCCTAAAGGGTTAATAAACTTCTTGGATGTGGTTTTGAGCAGAGTGAGGGGTGCAGATTTTAGAATGGGGTCACTTTTGGGTATTTTCTGTCGCCTAAGTTTCTCAAATCACTCCAAATGTGATGTGGTACCTAACAAATTTTTTTATGTAAATTTTGTTGGAAAAATGAGAAATTGCTGATGAACTTTGAACCCTTCTAACTTCCTAACGGAATTTTTTTTTTTTTTCAAAAATTGCGCTGGTGTAAAGCAGACAAGTGGGAAATGTTATTTAGTAACTATTTTGTGTGACATATCTCTCAGATTTATGGGCATAAATTTTCAAATTTTGAAAATTGCGAAATTTTCAAAATTTTCGCCAAATTTCCGAAATTTTCACAAATTAACGCAAAACATATCGGCCTAAATTTACCACTGACATGAAGTACAATATGTCACGAAAAAACAGTCTCAGAATCGCCAGGATCCGTTGAAGTGTTCCAGAGTTATAACCTGTCAAAGTGACACTGGTCAAAATTGCAAAAAATGGCCGGGTCTTTAAGGTGAAAACAGGCTGGGGGCTGAAGGGGTTAAAGCAGCATGGCGGTCATGTCCCGTTTTTTCTTTTTGCCAGAAATGTTTGCGGCCGGTTATCTCTATCACGGCAAGTGTTATATGTGTAACTGAGTCCAACGTTGTATCTGATCAGCATTATGTATCAGAGCGTACAGGGAGAACACGGCCGCCCTCCTTTCCTGCGGATAGTCGATCTGTCTTCTATAAATAGCCTGTGGTTAATAGAACATGACTGCTCCGATCAGGAAAATGGAAGGTGAAAGTGCGGCCAATAACAGGGTGATATTATGACAGACAACTTAACAAGATATACACTGTGTGCAGAATTATTAGGCAAATGAGTATTTTGATCACATGATGCTTTTTATACATGTTGTCCTACTCCAAGCTGTATAGGCTGAGAGCCAACTAATAATTACGTAAATCAGGTGATGTGCATCTCTGTAATGAGGAGGGGTGCGGTGTATTGAGATCAACACCCTATATAAGGTGTGCTTAATTATTAGGCAACTTCCTTTCCTTTGGCAAAATGGGTCAGAAGAGAGATTTGACGGGCTCTGAAAAGTCCACAATTGTGAGATGTCTTGCAGAGGGATGCAGCAGTCTTGATATTGCCAAACTTTTGAAGCGCGGTCACCGAACAATCAAGCGTTTCATGGCAAATAGCCAACAGGGTCGCAAGAAGAGTGTTGGGCAAAAAAGGCGCAAAATAACTGCCCATTAATTGAGAAAAATCAAGCATGAAGCTGCCAAGATGCCATTTGCCACCAGTTTGGCCATATTTCAGAGCTGCAACATTACTGGAGTATCAAAAAGCACAAGGTGTGCCTAACTCAGGGACATGGCCAAGGTAAGGAAGTCTGAAAAACAACCACCTCTGAACAAGAAACATAAGATAAAATGTCAAGACTGGGCCAAGAAATATCTTAAGACTGATTTTTCAAAGGTTTTATGGACTTATGACATGAGAGTGACTCTTGATGGGCCAGATGGATGGGTCAGAGGCTGGATCAGTAAAGGGCAGAGAGCTCCACTCCGACTCAGACGCCAGCAAGGTGGAGGTGGGGTACTGGTATGGGCTGGTATCATCAAAGATGAACTTGTGGGACCTCTTCGGGTTGAGGATGGAGTGAAGCTCAACTCCCAAACCTACTGCCAGTTTCTGGAAGACAACTTCTTCAAGCAGTGGTACAGGAAGAAGTCGGTATCGTTCAAGAAAAACATGATTTTCATGCTGGACAATGCTCCATCACATGTATCCAACTGCTCCACAGCGTGGCTGACTAGTAAAGGTCTAAAAGATGAAAAAATGATGACATGGTCCCTTGTTGACCTGATCTGAACCCCATAGAGAACCTGTGATCCCTCATAAAATGTGAGATCTACAGGGAGGGAAAACAGTCCACCTCTCGGAGCAGTGTCTGGAGGCTGTGGTGGCTGCTGCACGCAATGTTGATTGTAAACAGATCAAGCAACTGACAGAATCTATGGATGGTCGGCTGCTGAGTGTCATCAGAAAGAAAGGTGGCTATATTGGTCACTAATTTTTGGGGGTTTTGTTTTTGCATGTCAGAAATGTTTATTTCTAAATTTTGTGCAGTTATATTGGTTTAAGTTGCCTAATAATTCTGCACAGTAATAGTTACCTGCACAAACAGATATCCTCCTAAGATAGCCAAATCTAAAAACACCCCATTCCAACTTCCAAAAATATTAAGCTTTGATATTTATGAGTCTTTTGAGAACATAGTCGTTAATCAATAATAAAAAAAAATCCTCTAAAATACAACTTGCCTAATAATTCTGCACACGGTGTACTGTGATAACATATACAGTGCCTTGCAAAAGTATTCATACCCTGTAAACCTTTCCACCTTTTTGTCACATTGCTCCCACAAACTTAAATGTATTTTATTGGGACATAAAGTAGAAAATATTTGTACAGTGTAAAAGAAATGATACCTGGTTTTCCAAGTATTTTAAAATTATAAATCTGAAAATTGTGATGTGCATTTGTATTCAGCCCCCTGTAGTCTGATGCCCCTAAAAAAAATCCTCTTTGACCATTTGCCTCCAGAAGTCACCTAATTAGTAAATTGAGTCCCCCTGTGTGTAATTTAATATCAGTATAACTACAGCTGTTCTGTGAAAGCCTCAGAGGTTTGAGAACATTAAGATTAAACAGTATCATGAAAACCAAGGAACACACCAGACAGATCAGGGATAAAGTTGTGGAGAAGAGTAAAGCAGGGTTAGGTTATAAAATAATAGCCCAACCTCTGAACATCTCTCGGAGCACTGCTCAAGCCATCATCCAAAATAGAAAGAGTATGGCACAACTGCAAACTGACCAAGACATGGCTGTCCACTTAAACTAACATCCCAAAAAGGGATCACTTACTAGAGAAGCCGCCAAGAGGCCCATGGTCACTCTGCAGAGATCCACAGCTCAACTGGAAGAATCTGTCCACAGAAACACTATTCGTTGAATACTCCACAAATGGGGCTTTTATGAAAGAAAACCATTTTAAAGCACGCCATAAGAAGTCCAGTTTGCAAAAATCCAAGTAGGTGACATAGCTGGAAAGTGCTCTGGTCAGATGAGGCCACAGTTGAACATTTTGGGCTAAATGCAAAACACTATGTGTTGTGGAAAGTTAACATTACACATCACTTTGAAAACACCATCCCCACCGTGAAACATGGTGGTTGCAGCATTATGCTGTGGGGTGACTTTTCTTCAGCAGGGGCAGGGAAGCAGGTCAGAGTTGATGGGAAGAGAGATTGAGCTAAATACAGGGCAATCCTGAAGGAAAACCTGTTAGGGGCTGCAGAAGACTTGGGACTGGGGCTTAGGTTCACCTTCCAGCAGGACAGTGACCCTAAACATTCTGCCAGAGCTACAATGGAGGGTTTAGATCAGAGCATATTCATGTGTGCCAGCCACAGTCCAGACCTAAATCCCATTGAGAATCTGTAACAAGAAATGACAATTGCTGGTCTCAGATGCCTCCATCCATTCATACTGTGTGACAGCAATTTTGCAAAGACGAATGGGCAAAAATTTTAGCCTCTATATGTACAAAGCTGGTAGAGACTAATCCCAAAATGCTTACAGCAGGTGGTCCTATAAAGTTTTGCTAATTCTTGATATCCACCTAAGACTCAAGTTTCGGAGGAGCCCATGCAGATTGAGGTGACTCAGTCCCATCAACAACAAGGTTTCGAGCTACTAAAGGATCTATCTAGCTACTTTGGAGAGTCTAGACATCAGATTCGTGCCTGCCCAAGACAACCGCTGCCAGGTAGGAATACGGTTGCCCGCGTAGGCACACAGGTATTTCCCTATGATTCTGCAAAATGATTGCTGCCTGTTTGTTTATCTTATCTGTAAAAGTCCGTGTGCATTGAGGCCTTTATTGACTTTGGTTCCGTAGCTAATTTTGTCGATGCAAAAGTGGCAAAAGGCCTTTACTACAATAAGGTTTGCCTATGAAAGCCAAAGCTATTGATGATGCACTTCTCACCCAGGGTTTGTCAATAAAGAGGTGTCCCTGCTTGTCGGAGCTTTACCACGGCTGTGGTTTTGGGCAGACACTAGAATTACGTCACCAGTAGGCACAAGGTTCTTTTTTTTTTTGGTTGGCAAAAAAGATGGTGGTCTCAAACCATCTATTCAGGGGAGGTTGCAGGGATCACGATCGCGACCAGGCCTGGGGTTGCAGGGGGCCCAGTGGGCTCTGCTTCAGCTGGATGTGCATATCAGGCCGCATATCCAGCTGAAATGTATCGCAGTGCAGAGACCCACCAACAGAAACCGGCGGCTTTCATCAGCGTCCCCGTGACTGAGGTGGCGCATGACAATGACATCATGCATTGTCGCCGATGAGAGCTGCCGGCCACTGTGGGCCAGCTATAGAGGAGGACGCCATGCAGCATGGGAGCCGGGGAGGTGGTGAGTACAGTATATACCAGGAGGGGGACAGTATATATCAGGAGGGGCCCAGGAGAGCAACATATATACCAGCAAGGGGACAGTATATACCAGGGAGGGGACAGTATATTCCAGGAGGGGAACATATATACTAGGAGGGGGACAGTATATACCAGTAGAGGCCCAGGAGGGAGACAGTATATACCAGGAGAGGAACAGTATATACTAGGATGGGGGACATATTTACTAGGATGGGGACATTACAGGATGGGGGCATATATACCAGAATGTGTACCATATATACCAGGATTGGGACATATATACCAGAATGGGGAACATATATAACATGAAGTAGACCAAGATGGGAGGCATATATATCAGGAAGTAGCCCAGGATGGGGGACATTAAAATAGGATGGAGGACATTATTATATAATGAGGGGGGGCAACTTGTATGTCTATATAGGCTTTAGAACACTAAGGGGTACTTTACTTTGCACGCTGCGACATCGCTAGCATTTGCTAGCGATGTCGAGCGCAATTGCACCCGCCCCCATCGCACGGCCGATATGTGGTGATCGCTGCCGTAGCGAATATTATCGCTACGGCAGCGTCACACGCACATACCTGCCCTGCGACGTCGCTGTAACTGGTGAACCGCCTCCTTTCTAAGGGGGCGGTTCGTTCAGCGTCACAGCGACGTCACAGCAGCGTCACTGAACCGCCGCCCAATAGAAAAGGATGGGGGGGAGGAGATGAGCGGCCGGAACATGCCGCCCACCTCCTTCCTTCCTCCTTTTCCGGTGGACGGAGGTAAGGAGATATTTGCCGTTCCAGCGGCGTCACACATAGCGATGTGTGCTGCCGCAGGAACGACAAACAACATCGTACCTGCAGCAGCACCGATATTAAGGAAATCAACGACGTGTCAACGAGCAACGATTTTGCACGTTTTTGCGCTCGTTGATCGACGCTCATTTGTGTTACACGCTGCGATGTCGCTACCGGCGCCGGATGTGCGTCACTAACGACGTGTCCCCGACGATATATCGGCAGGGATGTCGCAGCGTGTAAAGTACCCCTAATTGTATACATACACATACATGCATCTGACCAACATGCGGGGATGGGGGTGCCCAGGTCCAAATTTTGCACTGGGGCCCATCAAACTCTAGTTACGCCACTGCATGTATTGACTACCAGAAACTGTAAAGAATCCATATCCCCTTTCGGTCATCCCTGATCCCTACAACCAACAGTTGGGAGTCCGTTGGTCTCCGAGCTTAATCTCAGGGGAATGAGTGGAAAACAGCGTTGAATATACCTGAGGGACACTAGGAGTATCTTTCGGGCCAAGTAACACACCATGTCTTTTTCCAAATTTTGTGAATGACAAATTTAGAGATATAAGTGGTCAATATGACATTGTTTTTCCAGATGACATGTATGAATTGTACTCCAAATGTGTTTTCCTATGATTTATCTTGTCTGCGAAAAGCTTCTTAATGGATACTTCCAACGTCCAAACCATTAGGGAGGTGCAACCCAAATCTTGGAAGACTTTGCAATGCATTTTTGGTTTTGCAAATTACTATCTGAAGCTTATGTAAAAAGTTTCCAATATGGCCAAACCGCTAACTGATATAACTAAGAATGGAGTTGATGTGTTTCATTGGAAATCTGTCCGTATCTTCTCTGACTTAAAGGAATTTTCCTCATCTGACCCTGAATTGGTTCAGTCTCTGAGGTTGGAGTTGGAGAGTTGTTATTACAAAGTACTACGACTCTGAATTCTGTGCCTGAGCCAAAATGCCCCGAATCAATACCACCAGACTTTTCCAGTCCTCACCTACTCCTAAAAGTCCTTGAAACCACCCCTCTATGCACTTCATTACTGATCTGCCATCCTCGAAAGGTAAAGGGTACTTCTCACATAGCGAGATCGCTGCTGAGTCACGGTTTTTGTGACGCACCAGTGACCTCATTAGCGATCTCGCTGTGTGTGACACTGAGTAGCGATCTGGCCCCTGCTGTGAAATCGCTGATCGTTACACACAGTGATGGTTCATTTTTTGGACGTTGCTCTCCCGCTGTGAAGCAAACATCAGCGTGTTTGACAGCGAGAGAGCAACGATCTGAATGTGCAGGTGTGACGCCCTGGGCAAGCCAGGGGTCACAGGTCACAACACCACCACACCCCACACTCCAGGTAGGCACATCACAGCTAAACTACAAATCCTTGTTGCCTTCCTCCAGAGGCTGATGATTCACACCAGGGGGTGGGCCAGGCGGTTGGCTCCGCCCACCAAGGAGATCACAGCTCTGGAGGCGGGAAGTACCAGGCAGTTAAGCCCAGGCAGGGCAAGAGTGGAGTCTAGCTGAGGGCTAGAGAGGAGTAAACAACTAAGTGAAAGTAGAAAAGTGGAAAAGGAGGAAAGCAAGTGAGGTGACAAGAAGGAAGGAAAGCCTGAAGGTCCAGCTTTGTGTAGGGCCAGATCAGCAAGGTCAGCGACGGCGGTGACCGTCTGGAGTGGGACCGCTTGGAAGTTCCTGGAAGGACCCCGTTGGCTGTGTGCCCGGTGGTCTGGAGCAGTGTTCCGAAAGACAGTCAGCACCAGGGCAGGGGCCTCTCGGACCCCGGCAAGGCTAGGAGTCGCCAAATTTGCCGAATCCGTCAGCGAAGGGGACGTAGACCCCCCAGCAACCAAGTCCCGATTGAAGGCAACAGCTCAACCTGAAGCAGAGAGACATCGCCACCGCCAAGGCACCAGTTTCTCAGGGCCAGCGCCTGCGGGCAAAATGTAGAGCTCCTCCGGCCCAGATTGTAGTCGGGGAGCGGGTAACCGGAGGGAATCCACCGCTACCACAAGTCAACCATAGGTGCAAGGAAGAGGGACATCACCGTCACCTACCGGGAGTGCAGGTGCAGCCGTCTGTGGGACCGTCCTACCAGCCGTTTGGTTTACCGTACAAACTGTGTCCGTGTCTCAGGCTGAGTGAGTACCACAGTGCCGCAAGGCACAGCGCTGCCCCCGCGTCCCTGTGCCACCAGGCCCCGCACCTCACAAACCATCACCGGGCCCCGGGATCACCAACCCCTGCCCACGGAGGGGCAACACAACACCTGGCTGCTCCGCATCACCATCCCCGGGACCCCCGCATTGAGCAGCGGTGGTGAAATCACCACAACCGTGGGTGGCGTCACGAACTATAACAATCCCCGCACCCAACAAACCCCTTTCACTCACGGGTGAGGAGTGCCGCTCGAGAAACCCCCGGGATCCGGCCTACGGCTCGAGCCACCACTGAGCAGCGGCCGCCGGACCCGAGCAGAAGGGGGCGAGCGCGGTGTGCTGACACCCTCCTCCCCGCCCGCGACACAGGGAGCAGGGAGCCGGCTTCTGGCAGCCTGCGGTAAGCTGTAACGAAGTGCTTTGCTTGGTTACCCGATATTTACCTTGGTTACTACGTCCGCCGCTCTCAGGCTGCCAGTGCCGGCTCCCTGCACACGTAACCGGAGTACACATCGGGTAAATAAGCAAAGTGGTTGCTTATTAACCCGATGTGTACTCTGGCTAGGAGTGCAGGGAGCCAGCGCTAAGCGGTGTGTGCTGGTAACCAAGGTAAATATCGGGTAACTAAGCGCTTGGTTAACCAATATTTACCTTAGTTACCAAGCGCAGCATCGCTTCCACGCGTCGCTGGGGGTTGCGAGCTGGTCACTGGTCGCTGGTGAGATCTGCCTGATTGACAGCTCACCAGCGACCATGTAGCGACGCACCAGCGATCCTGACCAGGTCAGATCGCTGGTGGGAACGCTGGAGCGTCGCTAAAGTGTGACGGTACCCTAAGACTGTTGTTTGGCTGGTGGTGGACAGATTCAACAAACAGTGTCACCTTGTCCTTGTGTCCAAGTTACCTACCTCTCTTAATTTCCCAGAGGAGCATGGCAGCTATAAGACTTCTCACTGGCAGCCAGATTGGTTTGTCAGTCTTCACAAGGAGAAATGTTTTGCCCTTAGACCCCACTACAGTCCCTGACAGAAGTTCTGTCGCTTATCCATGTTATGTAAATAAAAGCTTATAACATGACTTTAAATTCATCCATTGGTTTTATAAATTACTCTTTTGAAAGCTGAAACCCTCCCAAATTTGGTTTAGGTTATGAAAATAAAGTTGCTGCAAAGCTGAAATATTGATCATTTAATGAACACAGAAAGGTCAGATTTTGGCAAGACAAAAGTTTTGTCGCCTTGTCATATAATGCACCCAATCCTAGTTTACATCCTCACCTGTGCTCACTAAATGATCGGGTAATTAGTGGGTGTGTATAAAAAGAAACCCAGCACCCCAGACCTTTACTTGAACTGCAACTTGACCTTTGACAACATGCCAAAAATCCACCCTGCGACCAAAGCCTTGATTATCAAGAGGCTGAAGACCAGATCCACTGCAGAGGTGGCTGGCACCTTGAATGTGTCTCAGCGTCAAGTACAAAGAATTAAAAAACTTGGGGTACAGGATAATGACACTGACACTTGGAGTACAGGACAATGACACTTCTGGTACAGGATAATGACACTGACACTTGGGGTACAGGACAATGACACTTCTGGTACAGGATACTGACACTTGGGGTACAGGATACTGACACTTGGGGTACAGGATACTGACACTTGGGGTACAGGATACTGACACTTGGGGTACAGGACAATGACACTTTTGGTACAGGATACTGACACTTGGGGTACAGGACAATGACACTTCTGGTACAGGATACTGACACTTGGGGTACAGGACAATGACACTTCTGGTACAGGATACTGACACTTGGGGTACAGGATAATGACACTTGGGATACAGGATACTGACACTTGGGGTACAGGATAATGACACTTGGGATACAGGATACTGACACTTGGGGTACAGGATACTGACACTTGGGGTACAGGACAATGACACTTTTGGTACAGGATACTGACACTTGGGGTACAGGACAATGACACTTCTGGTACAGGATACTGACACTTGGGGTACAGGACAATGACACTTCTGGTACAGGATTCTGACACTTGGGGTACAGGACAATGACACTTCTGGTAAGGATTCTGACACTTGGGGTACAGGATAAGGACACTTCTGGTACAGGATACTGACACTTGGGGTACAGGATAAGGACACTTCTGGTACAGGATTCTGACACTTGGGGTACAGGATAAGGACACTTCTGGTACAGGATTCTGACACTTGGGGTACAGGATAAGGACACTTTTGGTACAGGATTCTGACACTTGGGGTACAGGATACTGACACTTGGGGTACAGGATACTGACACTTGGGATACAGTATACTGACACTTGGGGTACAGGACACTGACACTTGGGGTACAGGATAAGGACACTTCTGGTACAGGACACTGACACTTGGGGTACAGGATAAGGACACTGACACTTAAGGTAACAAGCTGCAGAAGACTTGATTGCTCATGAATTATCCAAAATGCTACTGTGAGCTTTCACTAGGGGGCGGTAGCTAGCTAAGAATTCTGCTGTTAACCTAGATAGGACTTGTATAGAAGCACAGACACCTGTTTCTTGCTGCCTTATCTAAAGAAACATGTCCTCTGCTGGCGGGAGGGCTGGAGGCGCTATAGCTCATAAATATGAAGATTTAGCGCTACAGGAGCAAAATAGTGATTTTATCTGATCTGGTGCATGCTGTCCTGTAAGCAATACTACACTATCAGGAGCTCAGTTTCAGGTTTTGTTTCCCATAGAAAACACCGCATGAACTGGTGACTGGTTCACTCTAAAAATATTAGTGTCAGAAGCTCCCCCTAGTGGCGCTACAGGCAGAAAGTATTTTCATTGTTGAATTCCAAGGCACTATACTGTTACTACGGTAATGTGTAAGGAGAGAGCTCTGTGTGCAGTATTATATGTGGAGAGAGCTCTGTGTGCAGTATTATGTGGAGAGAGCTCTGTGTGCAGTATTATATGTGGAGAGAGCTCTGTGTGCAGTATTATGTGGAGAGAGCTCTGTGTGCAGTATTATATGTGGAGAGAGCTCTGTGTGCAGTATTATGTGGAGAGAGCTCTGTGTGCAGTATTATATGTGGAGAGAGCTCTGTGTGCAGTATTATATGTGGAGAGAGCTCTGTGTGCAGTATTATATGTGGAGAGAGCTCTGTGTGCAGTATTATGTGGAGAGAGCTCTGTGTGCAGTATTATATGTGGAGAGAGCTCTGTGTGCAGTATTATATGTGGAGAGAGCTCTGTGTGCAGTATTATATGTGGCGAGAGCTCTGTGTGCAGTATTATATGTGGAGAGAGCTCTGTGTGCAGTATTATGTGGCGAGAGCTCTGTGTGCAGTATTATATGTGGAGAGAGCTCTGTGTGCAGTATTATATGTGGCGAGAGCTCTGTGTGCAGTATTATATGTGGAGAGAGCTCTGTGTGCAGTATTATGTGGAGAGAGCTCTGTGTGCAGTATTATATGTGGAGAGCTCTGTGTGCAGTATTATATGTGGAGAGAGCTCTGTGTGCAGTATTATATGTGGAGAGCTCTGTGTGCAGTATTATATGTGGAGAGAGCTCTGTGTGCAGTATTATATGTGGAGAGCTCTGTGTGCAGTATTATATGTGGAGAGAGCTCTGTGTGCAGTATTATATGTGGAGAGCTCTGTGTGCAGTATTATATGTGGAGAGAGCTCTGTGTGCAGTATTATATGTGGAGAGAGCTCTGTGTGCAGTATTATATGTGGCGAGAGCTCTGTGTGCAGTATTATATGTGGAGAGAGCTCTGTGTGCAGTATTATGTGGCGAGAGCTCTGTGTGCAGTATTATATGTGGAGAGAGCTCTGTGTGCAGTATTATGTGGAGAGAGCTCTGTGTGCAGTATTATATGTGGAGAGCTCTGTGTGCAGTATTATATGTGGCGAGAGCTCTGTGTGCAGTATTATATGTGGAGAGAGCTCTGTGTGCAGTATTATGTGGAGAGAGCTCTCTGTGCAGTATTATATGTGGAGAGCTCTGTGTGCAGTATTATATGTGGAGAGAGCTCTGTGTGCAGTATTATATGTGGAGAGAGGTCTGTGTGCAGTATTATATGTGGAGAGAGGTCTGTGTGCAGTATTATATGTGGAGAGAGCTCTGTGTGCAGTATTATATGTGGCGAGAGCTCTGTGTGCAGTATTATATGTGGAGAGAGCTCTGTGTGCAGTATTATGTGGCGAGAGCTCTGTGTGCAGTATTATATGTGGAGAGAGCTCTGTGTGCAGTATTATGTGGAGAGAGCTCTGTGTGCAGTATTATATGTGGAGAGCTCTGTGTGCAGTATTATATGTGGCGAGAGCTCTGTGTGCAGTATTATATGTGGAGAGAGCTCTGTGTGCAGTATTATGTGGAGAGAGCTCTCTGTGCAGTATTATATGTGGAGAGCTCTGTGTGCAGTATTATATGTGGAGAGAGCTCTGTGTGCAGTATTATATGTGGAGAGAGCTCTGTGTGCAGAATTATATGTGGCGAGAGCTCTGTGTGCAGTATTATATGTGGCGAGAACTCTGTATGTAGCATATATGGAGAGCTGTGTGCAGTATTATATATGGAGAGCTGTGTGCAGTGTTCTATATGAGGAGCTGTGTGCAGTATTATATATGGAGAGCACTCTGTATGTAGCATATATGGAGAGCTGTGTGCAGTCTTATATATGGAGAGTGCTCTGTGTGTAGAATATATGGAGAGCTGTGTGCATTTTTATTTATGTAGAGCGCACTGTGTGTAGTATATATGGATAGCTCTGTGTAGTATTCTATATGGAGAGCTCTGTGTGCAGTATTATATATGGAGAGCACTCTGTATGTAGCATATATGGAGAGCTGTGTGCAGTATTATATATGGAGAGTGATCTGTGTGTAGTATATATGGAGAGCTGTGTGCAGTATTCTATATGGAGATCTTTGTGTGCAGTATTATATATGGAGAGCACTCTGTATGTAGCATATATGGAGAGCTGTGTGCAGTATTATATATGGAGAGCGCTCTGTGTGTAGTATATATGGAGAGCTGTGTGCAGTATTATATATGGGAGCTGTGTGCAGCATATATGGAGAGCTGTGTGCAGTATTATATATGGAGAGTGCTCTGTGTTTAGTATATATGGAGAGCTGTGTGCAGTATTATATATGGAGAGTGCTCTGTGTTTAGTATATATGGAGAGCTGTGTGCAGTATTATATTATTATTATTTATTATTATAGCGCTATTTATTCCATGGTGCTTTACAGTGAAAGTATGCTCTGTGTGTAGTATATCTGGAGAGCTGTGTGCAGTATTATATATGGAGAGCGCTCTGTGTGTAGCATATATGGAGAGCTGTGTGCAGTATTATATATGGAGAGCGCTCTGTGTGTAGTATATATGGAGAGCTGTTTGCAGTATTATATATGGGAGCTGTGTGCAGCATATATGGAGAGCTGTGTGCAGTATTATATATGGAGAGTGCTCTGTGTTTAGTATATATGGAGAGCTGTGTGCAGTATTATATTATTATTTATTATTATAGCGCTATTTATTCCATGGTGCTTTACAGTGAAAGTATGCTCTGTGTGTAGTATATCTGGAGAGCTGTGTGCAGTATTATATATGGAGAGCGCTCTGTGTGTAGTATATATGGAGAGCTGTGTGCAGTATTATATATGGGAGCTGTGTGCAGTATTATATATGGAGAGTGCTCTGTGTGTAGTATATATGGAGAGCTGTGTGCAGTATTATATTATTATTATTTATTATTAGAGCGCCATTTATTCCATGGTGCTTTACAGTGAAAGAAGGTATACGTACAACAATCATTAACATTACAAAACAGACCGGTACAGGAGGAGAGAGGACCCTGCCCGCGAGGGCTCACAGTCTACAGGGAATGGGTGATGGTACAATAGGTGAGGACAGAGCTGGATGCGCAGTGGTGTACTGGACTGAGGGTTATTGTAGGTTGTAGTCTTGTTGGAAGAGATGGGTCATGAGGTTCCTCTTGAAGCTTTCCACGGTAGGGGAGAGTCTGATGTGCTGAGGGAGAGCGTTCCAGAGTATGGGGGATGCACGGGAGAAGTCTTGTACGCGATTGTGGGAAGAGGAGATGAGAGAGCAGTAGAGAAGGAGATCTTGTGAGGATCTGAGGTTGCGTGCAGGTAGGTACCGGGAGACTAGGTCACAGATGTAAGGAGGAGACAGGTTGTGCATGGCTTTGTATGTCATGGTTAATGTTTTGAACTGGAGTCGTTGGGCGATGGGAAGCCAGTGAAGGGATTGGCAGAGTGGCGAGGCTGGGGAGTAGCGAGGGGAGAGGTGGATTAAGCGGGCCGCAGAGTTTAGGATAGATTGGATGTGTGCACGAGTGTTGTAAGGGAGGCCACAGAGCAGGAGGTTGCAGTATTATATATGTAGAGCTGTGTGCAGTATTATACATGGGAGCTGTGTACAGTATTATATATTGTATGTAGAGCTGTGTGCAGTATTATATGTGAGAGCTGTGTGCAGTATTATATATTTAGAGCTGTGTGCAGTAGTATATATGGGAGCTGTGTGCAGTATTATATACTGTATGTAGAGCTGTGTGCAGTATTATATATGGGAGCTGTGTGTAGTATATATGGGAGCTGTGTGCAGTATTATATACTGTATGTAGAGCTGTGTGCAGTATTATATATGGGAGCTGTGTGCAGCATTATATGTGAGAGCTGTGTGCAGTATTATATACTGTATGTAGAGCTGTGTGCAGTATTATATACTGTATGTAGAGCTGTGTGCAGTATTATATGTGAGAGCTGTGTGCAGTATTATATATGTAGAGCTGTGTGCTCCCTGTGGATTGTCCTGTGGTGATCCCTCGCACGGCCCGGCTGCCGCTCACTGATGTCACCCTGCGTTGCTCTCATTCCTCTGCACATTTCTGACATATCTCAGTCTCTGGTTCTAGCGCCCTATTCACCGCTCTTCTGCTAGGACTACATTTCCCGGCGTGCCCCGTGGTGCTGCTGGACCCACGTGGTTCCGTGTAGGGGCGGCGCCGTGACGTCACGCTCCTGCATTCCCTGTGTCAGGCTGGGGCTGTCGGCCAGTGTCAGGGAGCAGCGGCCGGCGCTTCCGGGAGCTCACAGCTCGGTGCTCAGGTACGTACCCGCCTGTGCCCGGCGTTACCGGCACCCTGCTCCCCGGGCTGCGGCCTGGCCGGCGGGTGGTGGCTGCCCCATGTGGACGTGGCTGTGCCCGGCTGGGCTGCTGCTCCCTGCTGGGGTCCTCCCTTTGTTTACCAGGCTGTGAGTGCCAGCTGTGTGACCTGTGACCCCGGGGGTGGGTGTGCCTGGTATTGGGGGAAAGCACGTCCTCTGCAGTCTGCACTGAGCACCAGGGCAATGAGCACCAGGGCACTGACCAGGGACATCACAACTTATTTCTGCAAACTTTCCTGCTTTTATGAGCCCCCTCATGCTGCTTTGTCGTGACCCGTGCCTCCCGATGCCGCTTTGTCGTGACCCGTGCCCCCCGATGCCGCTTTGTCGTGACCCGTGCCCCCCGATGCCGCTTTGTCGTGACCCGTG
Organism: Anomaloglossus baeobatrachus; assembly: GCF_048569485.1. NCBI lineage: Eukaryota > Metazoa > Chordata > Amphibia > Anura > Aromobatidae > Anomaloglossus > Anomaloglossus baeobatrachus. The sequence continues at coordinate 902,363,921 of NC_134353.1, read as the reverse complement.
CCCCCCGATGCCGCTTTGTCGTGACCCGTGCCCCCCGATGCCGCTTTGTCGTGACCCGTGCCCCCCGATGCCGCTTTGTCGTGACCCGTGCCCCCCGATGCCGCTTTGTCGTGACCCGTGCCCCCCGATGCCGCTTTGTCGTGACCCGTGCCCCCCGATGCCGCTTTGTCGTGACCCGTGCCCCCCGATGCCGCTTTGTCGTGACCCGTGCCCCCCGATGCCGCTTTGTCGTGACCCGTGCCCCCCGATGCCGCTTTGTCGTGACCCGTGCCCCCCGAGGCCGCTTTGTCGTGACCCGTGCCCCCCGACGCCGCTTTGTCGTGACCCGTGCCCCCGACGCCGCTTTGTCGTGACCCGTGCCCCCCGACGCCGCTTTGTCGTGACCCGTGCCCCCCGACGCCGCTTTGTCGTGACCCGTGCCCCCCGACGCCGCTTTGTCGTGACCCGTGCCCCCCGACGCCGCTTTGTCGTGACCCGTGTCCCCCCCACGCCGCTTTGTCGTGACCTGTGCCCCCCCACGCCGCTTTGTCGGGTACTGAGCCCCCCTGACGCCGCTTTGTCGGGTACTGAGCCCCCCTGATGCCGCTTTGTCGGGTACTGAGCCCCCCTGATGCCGCTTTGTCGGGTACTGAGCCCCCCTGACGCCGCTTTGTCGTGACCCGTGCCCCCCGACGCCGCTTTGTCGTGACCCGTGCCCCCCGACGCCGCTTTGTCGTGACCCGTGCCCCCCGACGCCGCTTTGTCGTGACCCGTGCCCCCCGACGCCGCTTTGTCGTGACCCGTGCCCCCCGACGCCGCTTTGTCGTGACCCGTGCCCCCCGACGCCGCTTTGTCGTGACCTGTGCCCCCTCACGCCGCTTTGTCGTGACCTGTGCCCCCCCACGCCGCTTTGTCGTGACCTGTGCCCCCCCACGCCGCTTTGTCGGGTACTGAGCCCCCCTGACGCCGCTTTGTCGGGTACCGAGCCCCCTGACGCCGCTTTGCCGGGACCCGTGCCCCCTCCCCCCGACGCCTCTTTGTCGGGACCCGTGCCCCCCCCTGACGCCTTTTGTCGGGACCTGTGCCCCCCGACGCTGCTTTGTCGGGTACCAAGCCCCCCGACGCCTGTTTGTCGGGACCCGTCCCCCCCCTCAGTGATTTTGACAATAGTCAACAATTACAAAATAAAGTATTTTAGAAAGTTGCAAAACTTTTTACTATGCATTTATTAGTTTGGCTGGCTCCGGCCTGGTGGCTGCTGCCCGTCTACCCTACTGGTGGCATCATGGCATGTGTTACTCTGGGAATTTTTCATTTTCGGGGCACCCACCAATGTCTTGTATATTGCCTTTGGGGTTATTGTCTGAAGTTTGTATCCCCCCCCCTAAGATCTTGTTGTTGGCTGTATCAGGTGGGCACTAGTTGTGGCCATTTGAAGCAATGTGACTTTTGTAACAATTGTGATACTTATGTATCGTTAATTTAAAGTGGTATGCACGTGATAACCAATAAGTGCAGGGGGTGAAACCAATGACCCTCCCGAACTGGACCTAGATTTGTTTTAAAGGGATTGTCCACTTTTCATTCTTAAATGCTTTCATTTTGGGTTAAGAATCGTATTTGCAATATTTTGTACCGTTCGCCTCCTATAGTGTTAAACTTTCTATTGTTTGCTGCAGAATGAGTTAACTGAGGATTTGTCAGTGAGCTTATTGTCAAAGTCTGATAGGGATTTTATAACTCTCATCAGTCTTTTTCTGAGTTCCTCACAGCTGTTTTATGACCACTGGGAAACAAAACCTGTAAAAGCCAAACGCTGGGTAATTTAATGAGTTGCAAAAGTGATGTTTAGCTCCAAATACTTCTAAGAAAAATAAGTGGCCCCAAAGGTGGATAACCCCTTAAAGTGCAGCTTTACTACCCCCACAATAGAGCTGGTGGTTGGGGCAGCCGGGGGCCGGCGGTTGGGGCGGCCGGGGGCCGGCGGTTGGGGCGGCCGGGGGCCGGCGGTTGGGGCGGCCGGGGGCCGGCGGTTGGGGCGGCGGTTGGGGCGGCCGGGGCACTAAGTGACCTAGTCCAGCTGGGCACAGAGGACACCAGGGCATCACTAGGGATGGGCACTGTGGGTACAAGTGACACACAATGCCACCCAATTCATGGTAAACTGTGCCGTTTTGTGTGACGCCCTGGACTAGCCAGGTAGTCACATACATAGCAACGCACCCCCACCCTAGGTAATCACACCAGCCAAACCAAAAACCCTTGTTGCCTCCCTCCAGAGTCTGATGTCCACACCAGGTGGGGCGGAGCCAGGCGGTTGGCCCCACCCACCGAGGAGTTCACAGGCCTGGAGGCGGGAAAAGGGACAGTTCATTCTTGGAGGTGAAAGTGAGAGGAGTGAACACTTGAGGTGTCTGGGTTGGAGCCCAGGCACTGACAGCAAGGTTGGCAGACGGTGGTGGCCGTCTGCAGGAGTTGGTGGAACTCCGCAGAACCGTAAGGACCGGGGTCGGGCGTCGGCCCGCCGGTACCGGACCGGGAAACGGAGTGAAGCTAAGCACACAGGCAGGGCCATCGGACCCCGACCAGGCTTGGAGCCGCCATCAATGGTCAAATCCGAATGTGACAGGAACCCCAGGGGTTTCCCAACTACTAGGTCCCGATTGAAGGCAACCGTCCACCCAGAGAGGATATACAGCCACCGCCACAGGCTAGAGATCCAAGGGCCAGCGCCTGCGGGCAAAACGGGCTCCTACGGCACCTATACGCCGGGGAGCGGACTACCGGTGGGCAACCACAGGAGTCAAGAGCATCTTCACAGGTGCAGGGAAAGACAGCCACCATCAGCCGTCCGGGGAGAGCACAACAACAACACTGCAGCCGGCTGCAGGACCCGTCCATCCGGCCGTTTGGTTTACCTACGACTCTGTCAGTGATTGTCTGAGTGAGTACACCAGTGCCGTCCGGCACCGCGCCGCGCAGTCCCTGCAACCCTGCACCCCAGCCATCCAGCCTCCCCGTTACACCACCGGGCCCCGGGATCACCAACCCCCCCTACCCACGTAGGGGACAACATCTCAGCTGCACCCTACCATCTCTCCCGGGATCCCCGTCACCAGCAGCGGTGGTGCCATCATCACCACGTCCCGTGGGTGGCGTCACGAACAATCTCCCTAAACATACCATCCCCATTTCACTCACGGGTGAGGAGCGCAGCTTGAGTCCCCGGGTCTGGTCCACCGCTCGAGCCACCGAGCAGCAGCAGAAGCCCCGGACTCGAGCGCGGTGAGCGCGTCCCCTCCGCCTGCGACATTTGCTGCTCTTTTCTTGGCCATGTGGCACTTGCTTCGAGGGTTTATTCAGTTTGCTTTTCTCCTCTCATATCATGGTTTTCAAATGCAAGTCATCAAAAAAAAAAAAGAGAATTGTATGGCGCCGGGTAGTCATAGCGTCGAGATAAATCGGTGTCCTGATCCGCAGCAAAGCCATGGAAACGTGACGTGCAACTTCAGCGTAGCTTAAATAAGTATTTGGGGAAATGATATCCATAGTGTTCCCACCATACAGGTGTCACGGCCAAAGAGCGCTCTTTGGCACGTAGGGCAAGTGGGGAGCCACAACCGCAGCAAGAAAGGGACAAAAAGGCAGAAGTGGTTGTTGATGACCTGTGTGACCCATCCAAGAAATAGTTGATAGCTTCAGTTTGTGAGGGTCTGACTCGTGGAAAACCATGTGGACAGGGCTCAGAACTGCCCCTGTGGCCTCTTCATTCATTAGTTCGCTGTCTGTGGGCCTGTCAGAGGTGTCTGAGTGTTGCACTCTTCCATCTCCAGCAGTGACCCCTGCCCACTTCCATTTAGTATCTGATCATTTGGGGGGGGACCACTTTTGCGACCACCTGCTACTGTACAACGGCTGCACTTCTTGTTTCCATCACAGGGCATACAGTGTGTACTCCATTACACAGACGATTAGTGTTGGTGCCGAGTGTCGGACCCCGCCAATACAATATTCATGTGGGTTTCTGGCTCCCTGACTCTGCATTGTTGTGATCAGAGACACCCCCCCGACTCTGCATTGTTGTGATCAGAGACACCCCCCCGACTCTGCATTGTTGTGATCAGAGACACCCCCCCCCGACTCTGCATTGTTGTGATCAGAGACACCCCCCCCCGACTCTGCATTGTTGTGATCAGAGACACCCCCCCCGACTCTGCATTGTTGTGATCAGAGACACCCCTCCCGACTCTGCATTGTTGTGATCAGAGACACCCCCCCCGACTCTGCATTGTTGTGATCAGAGACACCCCCCCCGACTCTGCATTGTTGTGATCAGAGACACCCCCCCCGACTCTGCATTGTTGTGATCAGAGACACCCCCCCCGACTCTGCATTGTTGTGATCAGAGACACCCCCCCGACTCTGCATTGTTGTGATCAGATGATCAGAGACACCCCCCCCGACTCTGCATTGTTGTGATCAGAGACACCCCCCCCGACTCTGCATTGTTGTGATCAGAGACACCCCCCCCGACTCTGCATTGTTGTGATCAGATGATCAGAGACACCCCCCCCGACTCTGCATTGTTGTGATCAGATGATCAGAGACACCCCCCCCGACTCTGCATTGTTGTGATCAGATGATCAGAGACACCCCCCCCCCGACTCTGCATTGTTGTGATCAGAGACACCCCCCCGACTCTGCATTGTTGTGATCAGAGACACCCCCCGACTCTGCATTGTTGTGATCAGAGACACCCCCCCCGACTCTGCATTGTTGTGATCAGAGACACCCCCCCCGACTCTGCATTGTTGTGATCAGAGACACCCCCCCCGACTCTGCATTGTTGTGATCAGAGACACCCCCCCCCGACTCTGCATTGTTGTGATCAGAGACACCCCCCCCCGACTCTGCATTGTTGTGATCAGAGACACCCCCCCCGACTCTGCATTGTTGTGATCAGAGACACCCCCCCCGACTCTGCATTGTTGTGATCAGAGACACCCCCCCCGACTCTGCATTGTTGTGATCAGAGACACCCCCCCCGACTCTGCATTGTTGTGATCAGAGACACCCCCCCCGACTCTGCATTGTTGTGATCAGAGACACGCCCCCGACTCTGCATTGTTGTGATCAGATGATCAGAGACACCCCCCCCGACTCTGCATTGTTGTGATCAGAGACACCCCCCCCCGACTCTGCATTGTTGTGATCAGAGACACCCCCCCCGACTCTGCATTGTTGTGATCAGATGATCAGAGACACCCCCCCCGACTCTGCATTGTTGTGATCAGATGATCAGAGACACCCCCCCCGACTCTGCATTGTTGTGATCAGATGATCAGAGACACCCCCCCCCCGACTCTGCATTGTTGTGATCAGAGACACCCCCCCGACTCTGCATTGTTGTGATCAGAGACACCCCCCGACTCTGCATTGTTGTGATCAGAGACACCCCCCCGACTCTGCATTGTTGTGATCAGATGATCAGAGACACCCCCCCCCCCCGACTCTGCATTGTTGTGATGAGAGCCCCCCCCGACTTTGTATTGTTGTGAACAGTGGCATCTAACACCACCGGAGCTGAAAGCAGCTGATCTGTTGGTGCGTGGGACCCCCAGCATATGGATGACTTAGATTTGTCAATATCTAATTCCCTGACAGATGTTTTAAAGGGAATCTGTCACCAGGTTTTTGCCACCTAATCTGAGAGCAGCATAATGTAGGGGCAGAGATTCTGATTCCAGCAATGTGTCACTTACTTTGCTGCGTAGTGTAGTTTTGGTAAAATCGTTATTTAATCAGCAGGAGATTATCATTACAGGACTACTTGGTGTGCTGCAGGTAGTCCAGCGTATTCATGAGCTCTGTATAACTGCTAGATCTGCAGCAGAGAAAATGACAGTAAACAGCTCAGTAAGTGACACATCACTGGAATCAGGGTCTCTGTCTCTACATATTGCTGCTCATATGGGGGAGCAAAAACCTGGTGACAGATTCCCTTTAAGGAGGCAGGGTGTTGGATTATTGCATAATCACTTGTCTTGTGTAACAGACTTTCTGGATTATTGGAATTTCTCGTTCTGTCTCATTGCACTCTTTGTATAGCATCACATGGCCGGACTGGGCCGGGTTAGGAGGACTGTTGGTTCTGTGACCTTTTCCCGGCCCGGATGCCTGTCATTTCTTGATATCATGCTATCCTGCACGCGTTTAATGCCAGCATACACTGTTACAGGAGCTAAATATACACTGGGGCGATGGCATCTAAAGCCGCCAGGGGCGTTGTGCCCATTGTGAAGATTGGCGCAGCAGCTCTGTGCTGCTGGGAGGATTGGCGTTTGGGCAGAATACCCAGGACCCGTATGAGTCGCCCCTTCTCTCTGCCCGCGGCTTTGTGTTGCCTAGATCCGAAGCCATGATTGATGCCAGTGTCCCTGCACCTGCCACACTGGACGCTGCGCACAGCAGGGGGCCGACCGCAGCACAGATCCCATCCAAGCTGCCATCCTCAAAGGGGGAAGACGACAGAATCAGAGTCTTGTCACTTGTACCCCAGCAATGTGGCCGTGGGGAGCCCAAAGACCACCCGCTGAGCTTTACCTGTTCCCTCACTCCCACCCATTCATTCTCTGCCCGCTGCCACCTCATAAGGCGGCTCAGGGGACCCCCTGTCCACATCTGTACATGTTTTAGAAGTGGGACCCCCCGACCATCAGACATAAACACTGGAACTCCTACTTGCATTCTCCCAGATGTAGAATCGGCCGCCTGTATAGTGATGGGCTCTCCCTGCCTGTACGCGGCTTTCCTTCTGCAGACCCCATGGAACAATTAAGCAGGATTTCTTATAGGGGTCTCCACGTTTAGTCACCGTGGTCATGCACAGTGACTGCTAGCAGGCTTTACTTTAGGATATTAATGGGATTTGCAGATTGTTTGCTCATGTGATGAGTAGGGAAATTGTTCTGCCATTTACAAAGTGTCTGCTTGCTGTCAGAAAATGAGACCGTATACTGATCACATGTGGTGACTGAGAACGTGTTTTGCACAGCTTTGTCTAGCACAATATATTCAGGGACTGTGCTGATGTTCATACCTTCTTTATTTTTAGTAGGTGGTGATGATTTTTTTTTATCAGCATTCTACCAGCACTATTGGTGCTGGACCATTCATTCCCTCCCTTTTCAGCATGTATTGCTGCAGACCATTGGCTTGACTACCCCGAGCTGACAGCCTGCCTCTGTTATACCTGTATAGTGTGTGACAGGCAGGAGAGAAAGAACCGAGGTGCAAAGACCCCTCGCTTCCTGCCGATGGACATAGACCCGTCCCTTCACTTCCTGCCGATGGACATAGACCCGCCCCTTCACTTCCTGCCGATGGACATAGACCCACCCCTTCACTTCCTGCCGATGGACATAGACCCGCCCCTTCACTTCCTGCCGATGGACATAGACCCGCCCCCCTTCTTTTCCTGCCGATGGACATAGACCCCCCCCTTCACTTCCTGCCGCTGGACATAGACCCGCCTCTCATCTTCCTGCCGCTGGACATAGACCCGCCTCTCATCTTCCTGCCGCTGGACATAGACCCGCCCCTCATCTTCCTGCCGCTGGACATAGACCCGCCCCCCATCTTCCTGCCGCTGGACATAGACCCGCCCCCCATCTTCCTGCCGCTGGACATAGACCCGCCCCCATCTTCCTGCCGCTGGACATAGACCCGCCCCCCATCTTCCTGCCGCTGGACATAGACCCGCCCCCCATCTTCCTGCCGCTGGACATAGACCCGCCCCCCATCTTCCTGCCGCTGGACATAGACCCGCCCCCATCTTCCTGCCGCTGGACATAGACCCGCCCCCATCTTCCTGCCGCTGGACATAGACCCGCCCCCATCTTCCTGCCGCTGGACATAGACCCGCCCCCCATCTTCCTGCCGCTGGACATAGACCCGCCCCACATCTTCCTGCCGATGGACATAGACCCGCCCCTTCTTCCTGCCGATGGACATAGACCCGCCCCTTCTTCCTGCCGATGGACATAGACCCGCCCCTTCTTCCTGCCGATGGACATAGACCCGCCCCTTCACTTCCTGCCGATGGACATAGACCCGCCCCTTCACTTCCTGCCGATGGACATAGACCCGCCCCTTCACTTCCTGCCGATGGACATAGACCCGCCACTTCACTTCCTGCCGATGGACATAGACCCGCCACTTCACTTCCTGCCGATGGACATAAACCCGCCACTTCACTTCCTGCCGATGGACATAGACCCGCCACTTCACTTCCTGCCGATGGACATAGACCAGCCACTTCACTTCCTGCCGATGGACATAGACCCGCCACTTCACTTGCCGCCGATGGGCACAGAGCCGCCCCCCCACTCGCCGCCGGTGGGCACAGATCCGCCCCCCCACTCGCCGCCGGTGGGCACAGATCCGCCCCCCCACTCGCCGCCGGTGGGCACAGATCCGCCCCTCCACTCGCCGCCGGTGGGCACAGAGCCGCCCCCCCACTCGCCGCCGGTGGGCACAGAGCCGCCCCCCCACTCGCCGCCGGTGGGCACAGAGCCGCCCCCCCACTCGCCGCCGGTGGGCACAGAGCCGCCCCCCCACTCGCCGCCGGTGGGCACAGAGCCACCCCCACCCCCCAACACACTTGCCGCCGGTGGGCACAGAGCCGCCCCCCCAACACACTTGCCGCCGGTGGGCACAGAGCCGCCCCCCCAACACACTTGCCGCCGGTGGGCACAGAGCCGCCCCCCCAACACACTTGCCGCCGGTGGGCACAGAGCCGCCCCCCCAACACACTTGCCGCCGGTGGGCACAGAGCCGCCCCCCCTCACACTTGCCGCCGGTGGGCACAGAGCCGCCCCCCCACTTGCCACCGGTGGGCACAGCTGCCCCCCCCCACACTTGCCGCCGCTGGGCACAGACCCGCGCCCCCCTCCCGCCCCCACATTTCCTCCTGTCGATGGATATAGACCCGCGCTCCCGACTTTCAAGCCACAAGTGTAATTCTGGGTAAAAAATACACATTGCAATTTTATAAGGCCACCAGGTGACTCTAATAGTGCATTTTATACTGGCCAATAATCAGGAATGGGCGGACCTAATAACACTCGTTTCCCAATAATCGTACCTTGTAGACAGGCACCAGCCACCCAACAGACTAGCAAAGTCTCATGCTCATTCGTCAGGTGAAATGATTTTGCTTTAAACTCCTCATTCTCGGCAGCACATCGTCCTGTGTAGGCAGAACACGTGCTGCCAAAACAATGAAATTCTATGATTTTTCTTGGAATTATATATAATTACCTATTATTAGATAATGTAAACTATATATACCGCTGTGTGTGTATATATGTATATATTTATATATAATATAAATAATTTGTATATGTGTGTGTATAACGGGGGCTGTCTGCGCATTTCAATACCTCAGCCAGCCCCCTTCTGTCCCTGCCGGTTAATGAACAAGGGGGCTGGCTTAGCACTTTAAATCAGCAGCCATCTCTGCTCCGGTTGTTTCGGACTCTAACACCAGCCAGGTAGTAGCGGGTGTGAGGCGGAGCAATATTGCTCCCTTTCGATGTGAACGTTGCTGAACACCCCCCCCCCCCCCCCCATCCACTTTAAGGACCTTTAAATCCAATTAATATCCATCCCCTTTATTAGGGCCACAGCCCTGCTGCTGGATGACTGCACTCATCATGCTGCTGGAGCTTGGCTGTGCCGTTCTCTATTAATTGCAGGTTTTGCCGCAGTTACGGATGGGCTACCTCCCTCTTTATGTATAGTCGCTGCCTTTGATCCGTTTTTATGATGTGTAAGTATTATGTGTGATATTAGGAGCGTCGCGTGACTCCCATCCTCCTCCGGGTGGCTTGTGCGTCCTCATAAAGTACAGACTGATGGAGAATTATGAGGAAGACTGGCACCTGTGGCCGACATTGAGTGGACGTGATACCTGCGCACCCCTGCTGCACCCACGTAGGACAGCGCTGGTAAAAACGAGGACTTTTGCAATCGACTGCTTACTAAAATTTGCTCCTGTTCTTGAGATATTAGCACTTTTTGTTTACAGCCTATTGCCTAGGAGACCGACCACCGCTGCTGCTGTCTAGCTTGTAAGCGAGGCGCTGAAGGTGGTCTGAGATTAGGAGGTACTGTGGGCGGTACGGTGGCTCAGTGGTTAGCACTGCAGTCTTGCAGCGCCGGGGTCCTGGGTTAAAATCCCACCAAGGACACCATCTGCAAGGAGTTTGTATGTTCTCCCCGTGTTGTGTGGGTTTCCCCCGGGTTCTCCGGTTTCCTTCCACACTCCAAAGACGTACTGATAGGGACTTTAGATTGTGAGCCCCAATGGGGACAGTGTTGCCAATGTATGTAAAGCGCTGTGGAATTAATAGCGCTATATAAATTAATAAAATTATTATTATTAATTATTACCAGTGCTCTCCTGGGATTTTAGCCAGGTTCTAATCAGTGCTTACAAGCTCTATAGAACCCAACTTGTAAGCACTGTTCTACTGGCTAGCAGCAGTGGTCGGTCTCCAAGGC